>NC_084585.2:22566611-22591611 GCF_033978685.3 Nerophis lumbriciformis
CCTGTGCCCCCCCCCCTCCGCGAGGGAGAGGGGAGCAGAGCAGAAAAGAAACAGATCAATTGGTCTAAAAGGAGGGTCTATTTAAAGGCTGGAGTATACAAATGAGTTTTAAGATGGGACTTAAATGTTTCTACTGAGGTAGCATCACTAACTGTTACCGGGAGGGCATTCCAGAGTACTGGAGCCCGAATAGAAAACGCTCTTTAGCCCGCACTTTTTTGGGCCCTGGGAATCACTAATAAGCCGGAGTTCTTTGAACGCAGATTTCTTGCCGGGACATATGGTACAATACAATCAGCAAGATAGGATGGAGCTAGACCGTGTAGTATTTTATACGTAAGTAGTAAAACATTAAAGTCACATCTTAAGTGCACAGGAATTTTAGCGATATTACGGAAATGAAAGAAGGCCGTTTTAGTAACACTCTTGATGTGTGACTCAAACGAGAGAGTTGGGTCGAAGATCATACCCAGATTCTTTACCGAGTCGCCTTGTGTAATTGTTTGGTTGTCAAATGTTAAGGTGGTATTAATAAATAGGTGTCGGTGTCTAGCAGGGCCGATAATCAGCATTTCCGTTTTTTTAGCGTTGAGTTGCAAAAAGTTAGCGGACATCCATTGTTTAATTTCATTAAGACACGCCTCCAGATGACTACAATCTGGGTGTCATCAGCATAACAGTGAAAGCTAACACCGTATTTGTGTATGATGTCACCTAGCGGCAGCATGTAGATGCTGAAGAGTGCAGGGCCAAGAACGGAACCCTGGGGAACTCCACACGTTACCTTAACATAGTCAGAGGTCACATTGTTATGGGAGACGCACTGCATCCTGTCCGTAAGATAGGAGTTAAACCAAGACAAGGCTAAGTCTGATATACCAATACGTATTTTGATACGCTCTAATAAAATATTATGATCGACGGTATCGAAAGCAGCGCTAAGATCAAGAAGCAGCAACATAGATGACGCATCAGAATCCATCGTTAGTAATAGATCATTAGTAATTTTTGCGAGGGCTGTCTCTGTAGAGTGATTTGCCCTGAAACCGGATTGAAAGGGTTCACAGAGATTGTTAGACGCTAAGTGTTCATTTAGCTGCTGTGCAACAATTTTTTCTAGGATTTTCAAAATAAACGGAAGGTGGGACACCGGCCGATAGTTTACCATGAGGTCAGGATCGAGGTTTGGTCTTTTGAGCGGAGGATGAATAACCACTTTTTTTAATGCTAGGGGAACAGTGCCAGAGGAAAGTGATACGTTTATAATATTTAGCACTGATGGACCTAATATTACAAAAAGCTCCTTGATAAGTTTCCCAGGAAGTGGGTCAAGTAAACATGTCGTTTGTTTTATCCCATTTACATGCTGTAGCAATTCCTCTAATGTTATTTCATCAAAAAGAGAGAGACTATTTTGGAGGGCAATATCCGTCGTATATACAGTCGTATCTGTGTTAATAGAACCCAGTTGTAGCTGGGATGTGTTGTCTTTAATCTCCTTTCTAATGAGTTCAATTTTTTTTATTAAAGAAATTCATAAAGTCATCTGTTGAGTGGGTGGAGCTACTGGGAGGAGTCCCTTTTTGGGTTAGCGATGCTACTGTACTGAACAAATATTTAGGATCGTCTTTGTTGAGGCGGATGAGATTTGAGTAGTATTTAGCTATTAAACTATCACTCCATGCTTGATGGAAAACCTCAAGTTTACATGATCATTTAAGAGTTCTAGTTTCTTCTGTAAACCATGGGGTACGCCTTTTAGGGGCCCTTTTTAGCTTTAGCGGTGCTATACTATCAATGGTTTCACGCAGGGCGTCGTTAAAGTTGTTAGTGAGGTTATCAATAGCGCCCACATAATTTGGGAATGGTGCCATTACCGAAGGCAGTAGGCCAGCAAGAGTCATTGTTGTGGCAGCATTAATGTTGCGGCTGCCAAAGCAGTTATTATTATTATTAGCTTGTTGACAATGAGTCAGAACTTCGAATTTTATAAGGTAATGATCGGACATTACTTCAGTATACGGGAGTATCATAACTTTGGAGGTGGTGACCCCCCTGACAAGCACTAGATCTATCGTATTACCGTTGCGATGCGTGGGTTCATTTATTATTTTTGTAAGACCACAGCTATCAATTATAATCTGGAGCGCCACGCACGGAAGGTCCGATGGGGTATTCATATGGATATTAAAGTCCCCCATTATAATTACCGTATTTTTTGGACTATAAGTCGCAGTTTTTTTTCATATTTTATATATGTTTTTTTTCTTCTTTATTATGCATTTTCGGCAGGTGCGACTTATACTCCGAAAAATACGGTATATTGTCGTCGTGCGTCACTAGATCAGCGACGAACTCTGAGAATTCACTGATAAAGTCCGAATAGGACCCTGGGGGGGCGGTAGATAACAGCCAGGTAGGTAAGCACCTCATAGATTTATATTTATTACTTAGGTTAGGGGTAAAATTAAAGTTTTCATTGTATATTAGTGCGACCCCCCCACCCCTTTTAAGGGGACGGGCAATAGGCGCATTCGTATAGTTAAGAGGAGATGCCTCATTCAGCGCAAAAAAATCGTCTGGTTTGAGCCAGGTTTCGCTGAGACCAATGACGTTAAGATTGTTGTCTAATGACCTCATTAACTAATAATGTTTTGGGAGACCATGATCTTATGTTTTAAAAGCCCATATTATAAGTAGTGGGCTGTTTTGAGGAGTTTTTGTTAAAATTATCCGTAGTAGCAATATTAATAATGTTGCGTTTATTTTGCGCAGTGTGCTTTAAATAATTTCGACCATATCTAGGAATTGATATGACGGGAATCTTCAGATTGTTTGCTTGGTGCTGCGATACACTGAACGCATCATAATTTGCCACCTCAGTAGAATGCATGTCCACCTCTGGCACAGTCACTGCTGAAAAAACATTATGTGAGTTGTGTATTATTGTAGGAGAAATGCTATGTGTGCAGGTATTTTCCAGCCTGGCGCTGGCTAGTTCTAGCTTAACTGACTCCTCACCCGGACTAACAGACTCTGTAATTGCTTGTGACCGGGCTTGCTGTAGTGTAGTTAGTCAAGTGTGACTCAAACAAAAATCTATCTTCCTAGCCAGGATGATGGCGCCTTCCTGGTTAGGGTGAAGGCCGTCTCTCATCAACAAGCCCGGTTTGCCCCAGAAAGAGGGCCAATTATCAATAAACGTTAGTCCCTGTTGTCTACAAAAACTAGCCAGCTACATGTTAAGCGAGACTAATCTGCTATATCTCTCATCATTGCCTCTTGCAGGCAGGGGGCCAGAGACAAGTACTCGATGCGGTGGCACAAAGTGGTGAACCTCACTCCATCCTTGTTTGTGAATGACTGAGCATTTCATGGAAGCTGCGTTTATATCATGGCACCCACCTGTTCCCAATTAGCCCGTTTACCTGTGGGATGATCCAAATAAGTGTTTGATGAGCATTCCTCAACTCTGTCTTTTTTTGCCACTTGTGCCAGTTTTTTTTAAACATGTTGCAAGTATCAAATTCCAAATGAGCTAATATTTGCAAAAAATAACAGTTTTCCAGTTCAAACGTTAAATATCTTGTTTTGGGGTTTGTAAATATAGGCTTCTTAAAATGTCCCCAGGGGAGGAGGAAGCCATGGACCACCAGTTGAGTCCAGAGCCAGAGAATGGCCAGTATGAAGAGGAGGCCTCCGACTTTGAAAATGGGACGAAAGAGAGTGAGGCCAAACCGCGCTCTTTACCGGCCAAGCTCTTCACGTTCAGCGTTGTCAACTCTTACGGAACAGCCAACATCAGCGCGTTGCCTTCTGATGGGAATATCCTCAAACTTAATTGTCGGTGTCTGTTGTGATAGCACTACTAGTTTTTTTTGTGTTTTTAAACAATTTGTTCTAACGTGCTTCCCTCACTTTATTCGTGCAGCACATTCCACTGTGGCAATCGACTGGGACTCTGAGTCAAAGATGTGTTACGATGAACAGGAGGCAGAGGTTTGTGACATTTTCTTTTTTTCCCCATGTAAAAACCTTAATTCTTGTGCACATATGTATTGTTTAGGCCTATGAGAAGCACGAAAGCATGCTCCAGCCCCCCAAAAAGAAAGCCACAGTGGCTCTGAGAGAATGCATCGAGCTCTTCACAACCATGGAGACACTCGGTGAACACGATCCATGGTAAAGCTTCACAACTGTCACTTTGGATTCTTTCTAACCGCCCACCCCTTAAACATACTTCCTATTTCCTTTGCCAGGTATTGTCCCACATGCAAGAAACACCAGCAGGCCACAAAAAAGTTTGACCTGTGGTCATTGCCTCGCATTCTGGTTGTTCACCTGAAGCGCTTCTCCTACAACAGATGCTGGAGGGACAAACTGGACACAGTGGTGGATTTTCCCATCAGGTATGTAGGCATGTTTTCTCATATTGAGTGTCATTTGTGGCTCTTAGGCTAACTGGCCATGTCCCTAGATGGCTTCAAAACTCATTTGAATGAGGAAATAAGAAATGAGCTGTCTACTCCAAATAGGCCTGGGCGATAAATCAATTGTATCAATAAATTAAGTTTTTGTTGCAGACAATTTAAAAAAATCCAAAATCAACAGTTTTTTCTCCTCTAGCGTCAGCATATTTTTTGCCCCCAGGAGCTTATGTTGCATCCCCCTCATCCTTATGTCCTTAGTGGAGAGTCACACACACAGCAAAATATGGCTAATGCTAACGCAAACAAGAGCGAACATTTAGTTTGGTTTTGCGGCAACAGGCATGGAATGTGACTGCAAGCTGCAAAGTTTGTTTAAAAAAGGAAGCAGCACAACACATTTATTCCAGCAATCTGAAACAGAAGCATCCAACCAAGTTTGGTAATGTAACTTTTTACAAAGCAGTTTACTGTGTTTGAATTGTTTATACCAGGTACTATGTATGTATCATGTTAAAAAAAGAGCATAATGTTCAGAGCAATCACTACAGCAGTCTCTCTGCACATCGCCAAAGATGTGGTGCACATACAGTAAAAAACCCTGTGTTTATCCACTTACCTAAACTATAGAGCCCTCTCAAATAGGGACATAACAGTAAACGGTATATTGACAAACCCCGGTAAAATTCCAGACGGTTAGTAATACCGTTTACATTTTTAATTACTGAAAAACCGTTATTTATTAATGCATTTTAGCCAACACAGCTTATTTCTTGGAAACAGTAGTTGCATCAGCGCTGGTGCATGCGCACTCGCACCGTTTGGCTTTAGAAAACATGGTGGCAATGACACAGCTCTTGCTACAGACATTTCCCTTTGAGTAAACGGAGCGGATCGCTTCGTTTTACTTCATTTCACTCGCTTCACTACCGTGGAGTCTCGGCGTGCGTCAAAGAAAGCATTGTGGTTTATTATATGGCGACAGGTTTGGAAAATATTGGAGACTGACTCATTTGTCCTACACAAAAAGCATACAGCGGAGGAGAAAAATATTTAATGTTACTTTCATTTTCTCAACACAGCGTCCTTCACTCTGTTGCTGTGAGTGAAAGTTACGATGTAGCAGGCGATGTGTAGGAAACGTTGCCACAACTTGTTTATAAAGTCTTGCCGTTAGTTTACAGTCTATTTTTGTTGGGCAAACTGTTGTGCTGAACCGCATTGTGTTCTTGGAGAAAAACAAAGCTTGTTTATTTGACTTTATCTTCATTAGCCAAACTGCTTTGTGTTTGTTGAATACACAAAGTTATTACTTTAAAAATTCATTCATGTGACATCACATTTTGTGAATGTTTTATGGTGTATTATTAATTCCTATACAAGATATGTCTGCTCAAACTCTTAATAGATTTATGTCCCGATACAACATGTACATACATATAAAGGCATCATGTAATTAGAAAAAGCTAACAGGTTGATACTATTGATTATCAAAAACACATGTCTTTTAAACATATATATATTTATCTATAGCCTCTTTGACATTACAAAATGTAATTATGCCGTCGTGTTCATGCCCCACCCCAACACTGTTTTACATAACATAATGAATAATTGTGATTAATGAATAATCATGATTAATAATCCTGATTTCAATATTGATACAAATAATAATAAATAGTAATAATCAATCAAAGCTATCAAAGTCTTTTTTATATAGCTCTAAATCACGAGTGTCTCAAAGGGCTGCACAAGCCACAATGACATCCTCGGCTCAGATCCCACATCAGGGCAAGAAAAAACTCAACCCAATGGGATACAATGAGAAACCTTGGCGGGGACCGCAGATGTGGAGACCCCCCTGGGCGACCGGTGCAATGAACGCCACCCAGGGGAGTCTAATCAATGTGACAAAATCATATGCGTTGGTTAAAGCTACCCTGCCCTATAAAAACACACACCTGTGATAAGTGTGCTGATCTCAAGAAGCATTGCCTGATGTGAACCATGCCTCACACAAAAAATAATAAATAATCTACAATAATGTTTCCTCTTCAAAGGAATTAATTTTGAATGTGTCAGGTTTTGTTTTTTTTAATTAAACTTGGTTAAACTATTTAAGTACTTTTTGAAAATTTTGAACACATTTAAAAATACTGCAATAATAACTGATAATTTTGTCACAATACCGTGATAAGAAATGTTCATACCGTGACATCCCTACTCTCAATGTTTTTCTTGATTATTTGCATACAATGCTACAATTTATCAACAGAAGTATTTTATTCAAGACAAAAGTTTTAAGTTTGCACTTTATTTATCTCAATGTTGGAGTTTATTTGCATACAATGTGCAATGCTACATTAATTATTCCATAACAAGTATAGTTTATATCTGGTCTTGGGGAGCAAAATTGTAAACAATATTTTTTGCTAAAATGAATCTGAGGTTGTTTTTAGGCCATATTACCCAGGCGTACCTCCAAACAACATAGTGTCTTTAGGTGGGAATCTTTGGCCACCTCACGATTCGATTACGATTACAATTCAGAAGCTACGATTCGATTAAAAATCGATTAAAGTTAAAAGTTAAAGTCCCAACATTGATTTACATTTATGTATATTGATGCAGTTTTACATTTCTTTTCGATTCACTAAATAAGCTTTTATCACTTGCAACTTTTAAAAACAGTGTATTTGTAATAGGAAATTCCCTTCACATGCATTAAATTAATGGAAATGTGTACCAAACGGTGTGTCTTATAATAAAGGAGCTGGTCGGATCTCTCGGTGAGATGGCTTGCTGTAGTCAGTCAAATTTGAAAACTGTCTGAATTACTTTATTTACAATAAATAAATCGATTATTGAAGTTTACTAATCGATTTTATAATCGTCCATATCCAAGTTGCGATGCATCTAAAAATATATTGTTTCCCCCACCTTTAGTCTTTATTGCCAGGATTGTGTGCTAAAGCAACATTTCAAATGCGAGTGATTCACTTTGTTAAAAAAGAGAAATTACTTCAGGATTTGTGGTGCAATCGATTTCCTTTTGTGTTGTGCGCACAGAACTTTGTGAGGAACTATAATATACATGTCCTTTGTTCCCTGTGTACCACACCTGCTGATTTGGGTTGGGTTCCCAGGGTAACTGCGGCCGTACTTTGGCTCCCGCACATAATAGGAGACGAATACAGTTGCAAGAAAAAGTATGTGAACCCTTTGGGATTACTTGGATTTCTGCATAAATTGGTCATTAAATGTGTTTTAATCTTCATCGAAGCCACAACAATAGACCAAACACAGTTTGCTTAAACTAATACCGCACAAAAAATTATAGGTTTTCATCTTTTTATTGAACTCAACATTCACAGTGCAGGGTGGAAAAAGTATGTGAACCCTTAGGGTAATGACTTCTCCAAGAGCTGATTAGAGCCAGGGTCAGACAACATGGAGTCTAATCAATGTGACAAAATCATATGCGTTGGTTAAAGCTGCCCTGCCCTATAAAAACACACACCCGTGATAAGTGTGCTGTTCTCAAGAAGCACTGATGTGAACCATGCCTCGCACAAAAGAGCTCACAGAAGATCTACGATCAAGAATTGTTAACTTTCATAAAGCTGGAAAGGGTTACAGAAGTATCTATTAAAGCCTTGATGTCCATGTGTCCATGGTAAGACAGACTGTCAAATGGAGAAACTTCAGCACTGTTGCTACTCTCCCTTGGTGTGGTCGACATATAAAGATGACTGAGAGCACAGCACAGAATGCTCAGTGAAGTGAAGAAAAATCCTGGAGTGGAGTGTCAGCTAAAGACTTACTGAAATCTCTGGCACATGCTGACATTATTGTTGAGAAATCTACAATACGTAAAACCCTGAACAAGAATGAAGTTCATGGGAGGACACCACGGAGGAAGCCACTGCTGTCCAAAAAAACATTGCTGCACGTTTGAAGTTTGCAAAAGAGCACCCGGATGCTCCACAGCACTGTTGGCAAAATATTCTGTGGACAGATGAAACCAAAATTGAGTTGTTTGAAAGGAGGGTCAACCTGTTATTAAATCCAAGGGTTCACATACTTGTTCCACCCTGCACTGTAAATGTTTACATGTTGTGTTGAATAAAAAGATGAAAACGTATATTTTTGTGCGGTATTAGTTTAAGCAGACTGTTTGTCTATTGTTGTGACTTTGATGAAGAGCAGAAGACATTTTATCACCAATTTTGTACATACTCTCATACATAGATACATACACTCGCATATATATATATATATGTATATATATATATATATATATATATATATATATATATATATATACACATATACACACACAGTACTATACAAACATACATACAAACATACTGTATACACACATGCACATATACATGCATATAATCACATTTCATCAAACATATATTAACGTTGTCCCCCCAGGGAAAGCTGTGTAAAACACGGCACACTGATCAAGATAAACCTATTTTTACCATAACAATTTATAAGGTTAATGCAGTCCGCTTCTCTTTCTTCCCCTCCATTTATCTGCTTTATTTTGTAATTTAAGTATTCATTATATTTATGTTTTGTTATATTTGAAGCAATTGTATTGTTGATAATTGAGGTAATCATTATTAATAATCATTATCTTTAGTGCTATTTCTATTGGTATTTGTATTGTTCCATTTGTAGTGCAATAATGTTTATTGTCATTTCTGTGTTATTCCTATGTACTTCAGTAACTGGTTCTTTGCTATATTTTTTCATATCCTATTTGTACATATTGTCTCAGCTGATGTTGTTCTGTTGTTGTTGTCTCTCTGTCTTATCATCCTCTTGTCCCCACAATTTCCCTCTCTGTCTTTTTTTCTTCTTCTTTCTATCCCCTCCTGCTCAGGTTTGACTTTGCCAAACATGAAATACATCCTTTTAATAAAGTCAAATACAAGTAAAGCAACAAGAGAAGGATCCCACACTTCTCTTTGTTAAATAAATTCTGTACAGCAGATATGAGCATCTACATCAACAATATGATTGATATACATATACTTATGTATACATATACATATACATATGTATGTATGTATACATATGCATATATGTATGTATGTGTATATACACTGCTCAAAAAAATTAAAGGAACAGTTTTTTATCAGGGTATGGCATGAATTCAATTGCACTTTTCCGATAAGGTTTTGGTCAGGTACGTGGCAGAGGGGGTTGTTAATCAGTTTCAGCTGCATTGGTGTTGATGGAATTAACAACAGGTGCACTAGAGGGGCAACAACGAGATGGCCCCCAAAACAGGACTGGTTTTGCAGGTGGAGGCAATTTCAAGTTCCTCCCTCTTGATCTTTTTTAACTGTTTTTCCACAAGTGTTGGCTTTAGCTAGAGTCATTATCACGACTGGGAGCATGAGGCGATTTCTTAACCCTCCTGAAGTTGCGCAGATTGTCGTACTCCTCCAGGATGGCACATCCATGCGTGCTGTTGCAAGAAGATTTGATGTGTCTCCCAGTACAATCTCCAGAGCATGGAGGAGATTCCAGGAGACAGGCAGTTACTCTAGGAGAGCTGGACAGGGTAGACGGTCCTCATCCCATCAGCAGGACCGATATCTGCTGCTTTGTGCAAGGAGGAACAGGTTGAGCACTGCCCGAGCCCTACAGAATGACCTCCAGCAGGCTACTGGTGTGAATGTCTCTGCCCAAACAGTCAGAAACAGACTTCACGAGGGTGGCCTCAGGGCACGATGTCCTGTATGTGCCCTGTGCTCGCTGCTCAGAACCGTGGAGCTCGATTGGCATTTGACATAGAACACCAGAATTGGCAAGTCCGCCACTGGCGCCCTGTGCTTTTCACAGATGAGAGCAGGTTTACCCTGAGCACCTGTGATAGACGTGAAAGGGTCTGGAGAAGCCAAGGAGAGCGCTATGCTGCCTGCAACATCATTCAGCATGACCCGTTCGGTGGTGGGTCAGTGATGGTCTGGGGAGGCATTTCCATGGAGGGACGAACAGACCTCTACAGGCTAGAGAACGGCAGTCTGACTGCCATTAGGTATCGGGATGAAATCCTTGCACCCATGGTCAGACCCTACGCTGGTGCAGTAGGTCCTGGGTTCCTCCTGGTCCACGACAATGCCCGGCCTCATGTGGCAAGAGTATGCAGACAGTATCTGGAAGATGAAGGAATTGACACAATTGAATGGCCCTCACGATCCCCTGATCTAAACCCGATAGAACACCTCTGGGACATAATGTTTTGGTCCATCAGACGCCGCCAGGTTGCTCCTCAGACTTTACAGGAGCTCACTGATGCCCTTAGACAGATCTGGGAGGACATCCCACAATACACCATCCGTCGTCTCATTAGGAGCATGCCGCGACGTTGTCAAGCATGCATCCAAGCACGTGGGGGCCACACAAGATATTGAAAAGAATTTTGAGTTGCAGAAATTGAATTTAGGCAAAATGGACGAGCCTGCCACCTCATTTTTTCACTTTTTGGGCTGTCTATATACTGAGCCCTCTGTAGGCTGAAAACTTTTATTTCCATCAAAAGATGTGGCATCCTTTTGTTCCTGAGACATTAAACTGTCCATATCAGTATAGATATCCAACATTTTTTTTTTTCACCATTGAAGTCTGATGTGTTTTCAAAGTGTATGTGTATATATATATATATATATATATATATATATATATATATATATATATATATATATATATATATATATTATGTATGAACATTTTGTGTACAAAAAAAGGTGAAATAACTGAAAACAAGTTTTATATTTTATTTTCTGCAAAATAGCTACCCTTTGCTCTTACTTTTTTTGCACACTCTTGGCATTCTCTCAATGAGCTTCAAGAGCACCTGAAATGGTTTTCACTTCACAGGTGTGGTTGAAGCTCATCGAGATAAGCCACCCTTTGATCATAATAGGAGCAAAGGGTGGCTATTTTGAAAAAAATAGAATATAAAACATGTTTTCAATTATTTCACCTTTTTTGTTCAGTACATAACTCCACATTCATCATTGTTCATTCATAGTTTTAATGCCTACAGTGACAATCTACAATGTAAAATTGTACAAAATAAATGTATTTCTGATTCTGATTCTGAAATAGTCATGAAAATAAAAAAAACTCAATGAATGAGGAAAAGGTGTGTCCAAACTTTTGACCTGTACTGTGAGTTTATATATATATATATATATATATATATATAGTAGTGGTCAAAAGTTTACATACACTTGTGAAGGACATAATGTCATGGCTTCCTTGAGTTTCCAATAATTTCTACAACTCATATTTTTTTTATGATAGAGTGATTGGAGCACATACTTATTTGTCACAAAAACATTCATGAAGTTTGGTTCTTTTATGAACTTATTATGGGTCTACTGAAAATGTGACCAAATCTGCTGGGTCAAAAATATACATACAGCAACATACATTATCAATTTTGGTGATGTAGAAAAGTTACAATCAAATCACATTAGCTTCATGGCATGGCCTCTTAACTTCATGTGAGTGATTATGATTAATGACACCTGTTGACATTTCTGAGCCCATTTAAATAGGGCTCATGTGATGCAGTCATTAGACTCGGTTACAAACGCAACAATAAGAAAGTCAATGGAACTCTGCACAGATAAGTCAGGAAAGTCACTTGGAGCTATTTCAAAGCAGTTTAAGGTCCCAAGAACAACTGTGAAAAAATTGTTGGTAAGTATAAAGTGCATCGCATAGTTTTGTCACTGCCTCGATCAGGAAGAAAACGCAAGCTGTCACCTGCTGCTGAGAGAAAATTGGTCAGGTTGATCAAGAGTCAACTGAGAAGCACCAAAAAGCAGGTCTGCAATGAATTGGAAGCTGCTGGAACACAGGTGTCAGTGTCCACAGTTAAGCTTGTTTTGCATCGCCATGAGAGGCTACCATACAAGAAAGAAGTCCTTGCTCCAGAAGCGACACCTTAAGGCGCGTCTAAATTTTGCTGCTGATCACATGGACAAAGATAAGACCTTCTGGAGGAAAGTTCTGTGGTTAGATGAAACACAAATGTAGCTGTTTGGCAACAATACCCAGCAATATGTTTGGAGGAGATAAGGTAAGGCCTTTAATCCCAGGGACACCATCCCTACAGTCAAGCATGGTGGTGGTAGTATTATGCTATGGGCCTGTTTTGCTGAGAGTAAATAAGACAATGAAAAAGGAGGGTTACCTCCAAATTCTTCAGGACAACCTAAAATCATCAGCCCCGAGGTTGGGTCTTGGGAGCAGTTGGGTGTTCCAACAGAACAATGACCCCAAACACACGTCAAAAGTGGTAAAGGAATGGCTAAATCAGGCTAGAATTTTTTAGAATGGCCTTTCCCAAAGTCCTGACTTAAACCCCATTGAGAACATGTGGACAATGCTGAAGAAATAAGTCCATGACAGAATACCAACAAATTTAGCTGAACTGCACCAATTTTGTCAAGAGGAATGGTCAAAAATTCAACCAAAAGCTTGCCAGAAGCTTGTGGATGGCTACCAAAAGCGCCTTATTGCAGTGAAACTTGCCAAGGGACATGTAACCAAATGTTAATAACATTGCTGTATGTATACTCTTGACCCAGCAGATTTGGTCACATTTTCAGTAGACCCATAATGGGGGCGGCAGCGGCGATGACCAAGAAGAACGCGGAGTTGGAATATAATTACAACATTTTATGTACATATTTATATACAGATTTGAACAATTAGTGATTCACTGAAATATATTTATTAATTGTGGTTCTTACAAAAAATATATCTTATAAAATATTAAAGCTAAAATGTTTCTTAAAGCTCTGCCCCTTTAATTAGTGAATACTAAATAATTTAACTTTAGCCTACTACTACAACCATATTATTTACCAGCAACATGAAGTGAAACAGAGGCAGAGGTGTCCTGCCACAGTCAGTCAACCTCCTCCTCCTCCTCCTGCTGAACAGGTCGCACCTGTGGTCCGGACTGTAGGCCTACCTCCTCTCCAAGTCCAGCCCTTTTCGGCCGTTGAAAATATTTTTCTATACTCATCTGTGTGAAGGAGTGAACATCCAACATTAGAATTTATTACTAACGAGCAGAAGCGCTCTATGTACAGTGCCGTCTAACCAGCAGCTCAACACATGCAGGGTTCAACGTTAAGGTTTTTTTCTACTAGCCCGACTTCTCAAATCTACTTGCCCCAATATTTTTACTTGTCCTGCCTAGGTTTTTTTCTGGCTGTGTAGTGCTCATGGCTTATATCTTACTAGAATCCTTCCCGTTGACTATTTACAACACTACACAGTATTTATTATTATTATTATTATTATTATCTATAATTACATTTAAATGGCATTGCATACATGTAAAATTAAATGCTATTTCACATTATTTGACCAGTAGCAGTTACACTCATCTGAACAGGTCATCCACCTGTTTAAAGCCCAATCACAGTTGAAATCTTGAAATGAAGGGCCTTTAATAAAACATTAACCTGGACAACATTTTAACAGCTGGTTGGCTCAGATTTTATTCTTTTCATTGCATTCACATGCTGCAGTGGACAGTGGACAATTTAGCTTCAGTCCATGTGTGTTTATTGACAACAGGGTTATAACCTGGACACGTTAGCTCGTCAGTATGAAAACAGGTGACCGAGTCAAAGAGCGGCGGTGTTAATGAAGCAGCGTCAGGCGAAACCGTCAGTGAAACGCTCGGTGAAATCGCGGATTAACATTAAATATATGACGAGCCGCGAGCGATGCAGCTATAACCTATCTATCTATAACACCTGTAAAAATGAAGCAATGCTACCACGCCACCAAGCTGCTAACTATCGCCAAAAGGCACCATTTAAGTTTTTTTCCCCATGGCATCCTGGATCAAGGCTTTCAGCAGCTTTTGGACGTTTGAGGTAGAAACGTAGGAAGCGCCATCATTATGAAAAGTAGTCGGCGAGTATTTTGGTCCCGTCCGTCCGTCCGTCCGTCCCTCTTCTTCTGGCCCACCAGGTGAATTAAGTGCTATTGGCGGAGTTACCATGCATACCGCCACCTACTGCACCGGAGGTGTAACTACAAGCAACACTTACAGACAGTCCCATTGCTTTTATGAGCGGTCGAGCGAGTCAAAAGCCGAAAAATCCATTTGTGGCGGACATAATTCTTTAGTGGCGGGCCGCCACAAATAAATGAATGTGTGGGAAACACTATATGTATATATATATACACACACATACATATATACACACATATATATATTAGGGGTGTAACGGTACACAAAAATTTCGGTTCAATACGTACCTCGGTTTAGAGGTCACGGTTCGGTTCATTTTCGGTACAGTAAGAAAACAACAAAATATACCTTTTTTGGTTATTTATTTACCAAATTTGTAAACAATGGCTTTATCCTTTTAACATTGGGAACACTACAATAATTCTGCCCACGTTAATCAACAATAAACTGCCTCAAGTTGTTGCTCAGATTAAATAAAATGACAAAACTTTTCGTCTGCATATAAAAAGTGCAACATTAAGTCAACTCATCATGCTTAATTTATTACAGCATTTGGGAAGCCTGTAGTTGATTTATTATGTAAATGTTATATTTTTATCAACAGCCTCAAAACTAGGCTGCTGCATTACTAATGATTAATGTAACTATAGCTGAAAAAATGGTACAATAAATGGAGAGACTATTCATCCCTGAACACCATGGAGTTCATGTAGGCTTAATGATGCAGTCACATTATTATATCAACTATCAGAGACAGAAACTCTTCATTTAACATAATGTCCTTTTTTGCTGCTTCAACACAGCTCAATCAACACAGAAAAAGGTAAAGTGAAATAACAGACAGACAGGGCTTTGCTGTCCGTAACACACACACACACACACACAAAATGAGCTAACGTTACGCTAAAAGCGAATTAGCCTTCACCTCAAGCCAGGACTGCGAGCGAGCTGAGCTGCCTTTTATATTTCTCGAAGGTCAACGGGCTCATAGTGATGTTACTAGTTGTTGACTTGGAGGTCCATCCATCCATCCATCCATCTTCTTCCGCTTATCCGAGGTCGGGTCGCGGCCCAGCCCGTCGCCTCTCACTGCTGGCAACGCCAGAGTGGAAGAGAGTCCAGCCCCTCTCAAGAGAACTGGTTCCAGAGCCCTTGCTGTGCGTCGAAGTGAGTCCGACTATCTAGCCGGAACTTCTCCACCTCACGCACTAGCTCAGGCTCCTTCACCCCCAGCGAGGTGACGTTCCACGTCCCAAGAGCTAGCTTATGTAGCCGAGGATCGGACCGCCAAGTGCCCTGCCTTCGGCTGCCGTCCAACTCACACTGCACTCGACCTCTATGGCCCCTGCTATGGGTGGTGAGCCCATTGGAGGGGGTACCCACGTTGCCTCTTCGGGCTGTGCCCGGCCGGGCCCCATGGGGACAGGCCCGGCCAGGGGGGCTCAGGTGACCTGCGTTCGGGCGAGGGAAATCTGGGTCCTTTGTTCGTGTTCTTCATAGAGGTCTTCGAGCTGCTCTTTGTCTGATCCCTCACCTAGGACTCGTTTGTCTTGGGAGACCCTACCAGGGGGCATAGAAGCCCCCGGACAACATAGCTCCTAGGATCATTGGGACACGCAAACTCCTCTACCACGTTAAGGTGGCAGCTCAGAGAGAAGCGGACTGGGAGGTGTTCATTATAATTTGGGGAGAGTCCGCAGCCTGATGCTTACCTGCTAAACGCTAAGCACTGCATGCGCTCTGAATACGCACTGCTGATTGTCTGTACTGCTCTGTTTGTAACCAATCAGATGGTTGTGCGGGTGGGACAATGCTGGGTGATGTGTAGAGTACTGACAGAAACAGAGGCAGAAGGAAGCGGAGGCGGCTACTTAATATGTTCGTGTGGAAACTCGTTCGGTACACCTCCGAACCGAATCGAAACGGTTCGATACAAATACACGTACCGTTACACTCCTAATATATAGGACTCACACTCCTAATATATAGGACTCTTATATAAATATAATAAAAAGGACTCATATATATATATATATATATATATATATATATATATATATATATATATATATATATATATATACACACACACACACACATATACACATATATGTGTATATATATATATATATATATATATATGTGTGTACATATATATATATATATATATATATATATATAATGTACACACATATATATATATATATATATATATATATATATATATATATATATATATATGTGTATATATATATATATATGTGTGTGTACATATATACAGGTAAAAGCCAGTAAATTAGAATATTTTGAAAAACTTGATTTATTTCAGTAATTGCATTCAAAAGGTGTAACTTGTACATTATATTTATTCATTGCACACAGACTGATGCATTCAAATGTTTATTTCATTTAATTTTGATGATTTGAAGTGGCAACAAATGAAAATCCAAAATTCTGTATGTCACAAAATTAGAATATTACTTAAGGCTAATACAAAAAAGGGATTTTTAGAAATGTTGGCCAACTGAAAAGTATGAAAATGAAAAATATGAGCATGTACAATACTCAATACTTGATTGGAGCTCCTTTTGCCTCAATTACTGCGTTAATGCGGCGTGGCATGGAGTCGATGAGTTTCTGGCACTGCTCAGGTGTTATGAGAGCCCAGGTTGCTCTGATAGTGGCTTTCAACTCTTCTGCGTTTTTGGGTCTGGCATTCTGCATCTTCCTTTTCACAATACCCCACAGATTTTCTATGGGGCTAAGGTCAGGGGAGTTGGCGGGCCAATTTAGAACAGAAATACCATGGTCCGTAAACCAGGCACGGGTAGATTTTGCGCTGTGTGCAGGCGCCAAGTCCTGTTGGAACTTGAAATCTCCATCTCCATAGAGCAGGTCAGCAGCAGGAAGCATGAAGTGCTCTAAAACTTGCTGGTAGACGGCTGCGTTGACCCTGGATCTCAGGAAACAGAGTGGACCGACACCAGCAGATGACATGGCACCCCAAACCATCACTGATGGTGGAAACTTTACACTAGACTTCAGGCAACGTGGATCCTGTGCCTCTCCTGTCTTCCTCCAGACTCTGGGACCTCGATTTCCAAAGGAAATGCAAACCAAACCAACCCAAACCATCACGGTTTGGGGTGCCATGTCATCTGCTGGTGTCCATCCATCCATCTTCTTCCGCTTATCCGAGGTCGGGTCGCGGGGGCAACAGCCTAAGCAGGGTAGCCCAGACTTCCCTCTCCCCAGCCACTTCGTCCAGCTCTTCCCGGAGGATCCCGAGGCGTTCCCAGGCCAGCCGAGAGACAGTCTTCCCAACGTGTCCTGGGTCTTCCCCGTGGCCTCCTACCGGTCGGACGTGCCCTAAACACCTCCCTAGAGAGGCGTTCGGGTGGTATCCTGACCAGATGCCCGAACCACCTCATCTGGCTCCTCTCGATGTGGAGGAGCAGCGGCTTTACTTTGAGCTCCACCCGGATGTCAGAGCTTCTCACCCTATCTCTAAGGGAGAGCCCCGCCACCCGGCAGAGGAAACTCATTTCGGCCGTTTGTACCCGTGATCTTGTTCTTTCGGTCATAACCCAAAGCTCATGACCATAGGTGAGGATGGGAACGTAGATCGACCGTTAAATTGAGAGCTTTGCCTTCCGGCTCAGCTCCTTCTTCACCACAACGGATCGATACATGGTCCGCATTATTGAAGACGCCGCACCGATCCGCCTGTCGATCTCACGATCCACTCTTCCCTCACTCGTGAACAAGACTCCAAGGTACTTGAACTCCTCCACTTGGGGCAGGGTCTCCTCCGCAACCCGGAGATGGCACTCCACCTTTTTCCGGGCGAGAACCATGGACTCGGACTTGGAGGTGCTGATTCTCATCCCAGTCGCTTCACACTCAGCTGCGAACCGATCCAGTGAGAGCTGAAGATCCTGGCCAGATGAAGCCATCAGGACCACATCATTGCAAAAAGCAGAGACCTAATCCTGCAGCCACCAAACCAGATACCCTCAACGCCTTGACTGCGCCTAGCAATTCTGTCCAGAAAAGTTACGAACAGAATCGGTGACAAAGGGCAGCCTTGGCGGAGTCCAACCCTCACTGGAAACGTGTCCAACTCACTGCCGGCAATGCGGACCAAGCTCTGACACTGATCATACAGGGAGTGGACCGCCACAATCAGACAGTCCGATACCCCATACTCTCTGAGCACACCCCACAGGACTTCCCGAGGGACACGGTATGTATATGGTATATGTATAAATATATACATATATATATATATGTATAGTATATGGTATATGTATAAATATATACATATATATATATAAATATACAGCAGCTGTCTGGGTGGCTGGTCTCAGACGATCGTGGAGGTGCACTTGCTGTTTGTGAAGGTCCTGGGCTGGTGTGGTTACACGTGGTCTGCCGTTGTGAGGCTGATTGGATGTACTGCCTAATTCTCTGAAATGCATTTGGAGACTTGGTTTATGGTAAATAAATGAACATTAAATTCATGGGCAACAGTTCTGGTGGGCATTCCCGCAGTCAGCTTGCCGACTGCACTCTCCCTCAAAACTTCACGACATCTGTGGTATTGTGCTGTGTGATAAAACTGCACATTTTAGAGTTACATTTTATTGTGGGCAGCCGAAGGCACACCTATGCAATAATCATGCTGTTTAATCAGCATCTTTATATGCCACACCTTTGAGGTGGGATGGATACTCTTGGCAAAGAAGAAATGCTCATTAACACAGATTTTGACAGATTTGTTAACAATATTTGAGAATAGATATTTTGTGTATATAGTAAAAGTTTTAGATCTTTGAGTTGAACTCATGAAAAATGGGAGAAAAAACAAGTTTTTCGTTTATATTTTTGTTCAGTAAATGTGTGTGTATATACATACTGTACATATATACTGTATGTGTCTATATGTATCTGTGTGTATGTATATATGTGTATTTATATTTATGTATGTATATGTATATATTAGTATAGATTTGTGTGTGTGTGTACCAGGGTTGTCCCGATATCAATAATTTGGTACCGGAACCAGAATGTATATTGATACTTTTCAAAATAAAAGGAACTACAACATTTTTTTAATATTGGCTTTATTGTAACAGAAAACCTTATGATACATTAAACATGTTTTCAATTGCACTCAAAGAACAATTTTAGAAGGTTAAATTAGAAATTAAAAGGCATTTAAAAGTCAAAGTTAAAGTTAAAGTACCAATGATTGTCACACACACACTAGGTGTGGCGAGATTATTCTCTGCATTTGACCCATCACCCTTGATCACCCCCTGGGAGGTGAGGGGAGCAGTGGGCAGCAGCGGTGGCCACGCCCGGGAATCATTTTGGTGATTTAACCCCCAATTCCAACCCTTAACACATTGGGCTTTTGTTGTTGCACTCAAAGAACAATTTACAATTTTCCATAGTACATATAGTCTTCCCTAATCAAGGATTAGGTTGGATTACAATAAAAAGCTTTATTGACATATTCAATTATTAATGATTTATTTTTGCCCCTCCTGGTCTGTGCTTTAAGAAAAATGCAATTACTAGTATGTGCACAACAGGGGAGCCAGTTAACTATGTTCTGAGACTAGCATATGTGTGTTTGCGATAATGGCAATGTGTTGGCTGAGTGACGTCCGTGAGTTGGTGGGCCAATAAAGAGAGAGTGTGCACTGTGCAAGTAGAGTGATAAATGGGTCCAGTTGTGTCCTGCCAAACTTAATAATAAACCGATTGTCACAAATAGGCGGTCTCGTCATTCTGACCCGTGTTACCCCCCCACGAAAACATTAGGAAACGTCTGCCCTGTGCTCCTTGACCGTAGGGAACGTCTGCCCTGTGCTCCTTGACTACGGTCTGCACGAGAGCCGAACAGCAGGAAATGTGTAACAAATTTTTTTCCTGTCACCATTTAAACTCCTTGTGCAGATCTGAATGCTTATTATTTAAATGTTTACCAACATTTGAAGTAAAGGTGGTAATACTAATCTGCGAGACATGTTTTAAAGCAGCACTTGCAGCGCGGCGCATCCCCGTTTAAAGCGTCACCTTTATCGTTAGTTTTAAAGCCCAAATACCTCGACATTGCGCTTCAACCTGTAGAATTGCCGTTTTTTCCCATTCTTCCTCTCCACAATGTTATTGCCTGTATGCGCTTTGTGTGTGTTTTGACACACTCAACATCATGCGCCTCGGCCTGTAGTCACCACCGCACAGCAGCATGTAGAAGAAACGGTACCTGTATTTTTCAAAAGCAGTATAGTACCGTTTCCAATTAATTAATACCGCGGTACATATTTATATGATGTTGTGGTTGCCATATCTTTAATGTTTGTGTTTTTGACCTTCCAGGGATCTGAACATGTCTGAGTTTTTATGTGACCCCAAGGCTGGGCCTCACACTTACGACCTCATTGCCGTGTCCAACCATTATGGAGGCATGGGAGGCGGCCACTGTAAGTCACTTTATACACTTTATTTGCTGCTTTTCCCACTGCATGGTACCGACTTGGCTGCCAAGCTAGGTACTAGTTTAGGAATGACTGATGCAGCTGGGATAGGCTCCAGCCACTCCCGCGACCCTGTGAGAGACAAGGGATAGAAGATGAATGGATGAATGTATTCTACTATTTATTTTTCCCCCCATTGTTACACTACTGAGCTGGTGCTTGAGCAGTGGTTATTACTAACTACTTTACTATAATATATATGTGTATGTGTGTATGTATATATATGTATTTGTGTATGTATTATATATGTATGTATGTATATATAATATATATATATATACATATGTATATGTATGTGTATGTGTGTGTGTATATATATATGTGTGTGTGTGTATATGTGTATATGTACAGTATGTTAGACAGTGCTCAATACCGGGGTAGAGCGAAATGTACGTTAGGTACCTAATGTATATGTGTATATGTATGTATGTATATATGTGTATATACAGTCGCGGTCAAAAGTTAACATACACTTGTAAAGTACATAATGTCATTGCTGACTTGAGTTTCCAATCATTTTTACAACTCTTTTTTTTTGTTTTTTTGTTTTTTAAGTGATTGGAGCACATACTTGCTTGTCACAAAAAACATTCATGAAGTTTGGTTCTTTTATTAATTTATTATGGGCCTACTGAAAATGTGACAATCTGCTGGGTCAAAAGTATACATGGGGTTCTGACCACGGAGCGCACGCAGGCCACCACTCACTGTGACAAAAGCAGAGGTACGTACAGTTCTGAGGAGAACAAACCCACGGAAGGCAGCCGGCCCAGACAACATCCCTAGCCAGGCCCTCAGGGTCTGTTCATCAGAGCTGGCTGACGCACTTGCTGACATATACAACTTGTCACTAGCACAAGCTGTTGTGCCCACCTGCTTCAAGACCACCACCATCGTGCCCCTGCCAAAGAAAAACACTGTGACCTGTCTGAATGACTATCGCCCTGTTGCACTCACCCCAATAGTGATGAAGTGCTTCGAGAGGACAGTCATGTCACACATCAAGAAGACCATCCCAAACACACTGGACCCTCTACAGTTTTCCTACCGGCAGAACCGGTCCACTGAGGATGCAGTCAACACCATCATCCACACCACCCTCACCCACTTGGAGGGCAAGGACACCTATGCCATCGACTACAGCTCTGCTTTTAACACAGTCATTCCACAAAAACTCAATGCTAAACTCCTCACTGTTGGTCTGACACCGACTCTCTGTGACTGGGTCCTGAACTTTCTCACAAACCGGCCCCAGTCAGTCACAGTCGGCAACCAGACATCAGGCACAAAGGTTCTAAGCACAGGGACCCCCCAAGGCTGCGTGCTGAGCCCCCTATTGTACACCCTCTTCACACACGACTGTGTGGCCTACCCAGAACAACACCAGTATCATCAAGTTTGCAGATGATACTACGGTCGTCGGACTGATCACCGGGGGAGCTGAGGCAGCGTACTGAAGGGCGGTAGCGGAACTGGTGGCCTGGTGGCCTGGTGTCAGGATAATAATCTCTCCTTGAACACAGACATGACCAAGGAGAGGATTATTGACCCACGGAGAAGGAGTGCACAGTACACACCTCTGTACATAGGGGAGACAGAGGTGGACAGGGTGAAAACCTTTAAATTCCTTGGGACCCACATCAGTGAGGACCTAACCTGGGATCACAACACCCAACAAACAATAAAGAAAGCCCAGCAGCGACTGTACTTCCTAAGAAGGCTGAAAAAATTTGGCATGTCACCCAAAATTCTCAGCAACTTTTATAGAAGTACGGTTGAGAGTGTCCTTACGAGCTTAATCACGGTCTGGTATTGAAACTGCACTGCTAAGGACAGGAAGGCACTCCAGCGAGTGATTAAAACTGCTCAGTACATATCAGGAGCAGCCTTCCCCTCACTACAGGACAAGTACTCTACTAGGGCCACCAGGAGAGCACACATCATCATAAAGGACAGTACACACCCCCAGCACAGTCTCTTCAGCCTCCTACCATCAGGCAGACAATAAAGGAGCCTGAAATCCAGGACTACAAGACTGACAAACAGTTTCTACCCACAGGCCATCGGGCTTGTGAATGCTAACTTGTGAATGCTAGCTCCCCCCTCCCCACGTTTTACTTATATCTTTTTAACAAAAGCCAGCTACCATGACCACCCCCGAACTGTGAACCATCACTGTAGACACTTTTCACCTTTGATCACGAAAGACACTTTTAACTGCTACTGTGACCCAAGGTCACATCCATATTTATACTGTTGACTGTCAATCAGAATGTGCAATAATGTAATGTTACTGTATGTAACATTACATTTTTTTTATTTTAGCTAAGTATAGTGACTTGTTGAAGAGTGGACTCGCAAAGTAAGATTTTCATTGTACGACAAACTGTCTGTTTAACTGTGCATATGACAATAAACAATCTTGAATCTTGAATACCTAAAGCAATGTTGATATTTTGTTACATGTCCCTTGGCATGTTTTACTGCAATAAGGCGCTTTTGGTAGCCATCCACAAGCTTCTGGCAAGCTTCTGGTTGAATTTCTGACCACTCTTCTTGGCAAAATTGGTGCAGTTCAGCTAAATGTGTTGGGTTTCTGACATGGACTTGTTTCTTCAGCATTGTCCACACGTTTAGGTCAGGACTTTGGGAAGACTGTTCTAAAACCTTAATTCTAGCCATTCCTTTTACACTTTTGACGTGTGTTTGGGGTCATTGTCCTGTTGGAACACCCAACTGCGCCCAAGGCCCAACCTCCGGGCTAAAGATTTTAGGTTGTCCTGAAAAATTTGGAGGCAATCCTCCTTTTGCATTGTCCCATTTAAAGCACCAGTTCCATTGGCAGCAAAACCGGCCCAGAGCATAATACTACAATGAATCAGGCTAGAATTAAGGTTTTAGAATGGCCTTCCCAAAGTCTTGACATAAACGTGTGGACAATGCTGAAGAAACAAGTCCATGTCAGAAAACCAACAAATTTAGCTGAACTGCACCAATTTTATCAAGAGCAGTGGTCAAAAATTCAAGCAAAAGCTTGCCAGAACCTTGTGGATGGCTACCAAAAGTGCCTTATTGCAGTGAAACTTGCCAAGGGACATGTAACCAAATATTAACATTGCTGTATGTATACCTTTGACCCATTTCACAGTAGGAATGGTCACATTTTCAGTAGACCCATAATAAATTCATAAAAGAACCAAACTTCATGAATGATTTTCGTGACCAACAAGTATGTGCTCCAATCACTATCACAAAAAATATTAAGAGTTGTAGAAAGTATTGGAAACTCAAGACAGCCATGACATTATGTTCTTTACAAGTGTATGTAAACTTTTAAACCCGACTGTATATATGTATGTATTAGGGCTGGGCGATATGGCCTTTTTTTAATATCTCGATATTTTTAGGCCATATCGCGATACACGATATATATCGCAATATTTTGCCTTAGCCTTGAATGAACACTTGATGCATATAATCACACCAGTATGATGATTATATGTGTCTACATTAAAACATTCTTGTTCATACTGCATTAATATATGCTCATTTTAAACTTTCATTCAGATAGGGAAATCACAACTAAGTCAATTTACCAAAACTGTATTTATTAAACAGTTATTAAGCAGTGGCACAAACATTCATGTCATTTCAAAACAGAATGTGCAATATTGTCAGAGACATTTTAAAACAAGCTATTAGTGCACTTTTGTGCATGATGTCCTCAAGATGACAAATCAAAACAACACTAAATTAAAGTGCACTTTTTGGACAGAACGCCACTACAATAGTTTAAAACAAATAAAGTGCACTTTTGTGCATGATGTCACACAAGATATTTCAATAACTGTCAAATAAAAATTAGCTGCATAATAAGAAATCAAATTGTGTACGTCCTTCGCTATGTGGTAGGTTCCGGCGGACATTGTCTCCTTGGGGGCGGCACGGCGTAGTGGGTAGAGCAACCGTGCCATAAACCTGAGGGT
>NC_084585.2:22601611-22736611 GCF_033978685.3 Nerophis lumbriciformis
TGAGTCATGGGGAATGCAAAATAATTGTCAAAGGATCTGCGAGAAAAGATTGAACTGCATAAAACAGGAAAGGGGTATAAAAAGATATCCAAGGAATTGAGAATGCCAATCAGCAGTGTTCAAACGCTGATTAAGAAGTGGAAAATGAGGGATTCTGTTGAAACCAAACCACGGTCAGGTATACCAGCAAAGATTTCAGCCACAACTGCCAGGAAAATTGTTCGAGATGCAAAGAAAAATCCACAAATAACTGCTGCCGAAATACAGGACTCTCTGAAAAATTGTGGTGTAGCTGTTTCAAGATGCACAATAAGGAGGCACTTGAAGAAAAATGGGCTGCATGGTCGAGTCGCCAGAAGAAAGCCATTTCTGCGCAAATGTCACAAAGTATCCCGCTTACATTACGCCAAACAGCACAGAGACAAGCCTCAAAACTTCTGGAACAAAGTAATTTGAAGTGATGAGACCAAAAACTTTTTGGCCACAACCATAAACGTTACATTTGGAGAGGAGTCAACAAGGCCTATGATGAAAGAAACACCATTCCTACTGTGAAACACGGAGGTGGATTACTGATGTTTTGGGGATGTGTGAGCTACGAGGGCACAGGAAAGTTGGCCAAAATTGATGGCAAAATGAATGCAGCATGTTATCAGAAAATACTGGAGGAAAATTTGCACTCATCAGCCCGGAAGCTACGCATGGGACGTTTTTGGACATTCCAACATGACAATAATCCAAAACACAAGGCCAAGTCGACCTGTCATTGGCCACAGCAGAACAAAGTGAAGGTTCTAGAGTGGCCATCTCAATCTCCTGACCTCAATATCATTGAGACACTCTGGGGAGATCTCAAAAGTGCAGTTCATGCAAGACAGCCCAAGAACTTACAGGAACTGGAGGCTTTTTGCCAAGAAGAATGGGCAGCTTTGCCATCTGAGAAAATGAACTTTATCCACAACTACCACAAAAGACTTCCATTGAGACACTCTGGGGAGATCTCAAAAGTGCAGTTCATGCAAGACAGCCCAAGAACTTACAGGAACTGGAGGCTTTTTGCCAAGAAGAATGGGCAGCTTTGCCATCTGAGAAAATGAACTTTATCCACAACTACCACAAAAGACTTCCATTGAGACACTCTGGGGAGATCTCAAAAGTGCAGTTCATGCAAGACAGCCCAAGAACTTACAGGAACTGGAGGCTTTTTGCCAAGAAGAATGGGCAGCTTTGCCATCTGAGAAAATGAACTTTATCCACAACTACCACAAAAGACTTCAAGATGTCATTGATGTTAAAGGGGGCAATACACGGTATTAACAACTGGGGTGTGTAAACTTTTGATCAGGGTCATTTTGGGTACTTTCTTTTGTCATTTTGATTTAAAAAGAGTAAACACAGTTGTTTGCCAATAAATAGCTTCACACAACCATTAAGCATGAGTGGAAGAAAGGTTTTTGTGTTATCATTCATATTCTCTGAAGAATGGCCAAGAAATCAAATTCTCCCAGGGTATGTAAACTTATGAGCACAACTGTATCCTCTCTGAGCTGCCACCTTATCGTGGTAGAGGAGTTTGCATGTCCCAATGATCCTAGGAGCTATGTTGTCCGGGGGCTTTATGCCCCCTGGTAGGGTCTCCCAAGACAAACTGGTCCTAGGTGAGGGATCAGACAAAGGGCAGCTGGAAGACTTCTATGAAAAACAAAGACCCAGATTTCCCTCGCCCGGACGCGGGTCACCGGGGCCGCCCTCTGAAAAGCCAGACCCGGAGGTGGGGCACGATGGCGAGCTTTGTCCCCATGGCAAAGTGGGTCCCCACTCCAATGGGCTCACCACCCAAGAAAGAGAACTATAGGGTTCTTTTGGCTCATAGGACTCCGGAGGCAGCAGACAGGTATCGACATATATCGGGTTCTTTTGGCTCATAGGACTCCGGAGGCAGCAGACAGGTATCGACAGGCCAAGCGGTGTGCGGCTTCAGCGGTCGCGAAGGCAAAAACTCAGACATGGGAGGAGTTCGGGGAAGCCATGGAAAAGGACTTCCAGACGGCTTCGAAGCGATTCTGGATCACCATCCGCCGCCTCAGGAAGGGGGAAGCAGTGCAATGTCAACACCGTGTATGGTGGGGATGGTGTTCTACTGACCTCGACTGCGTATGTTGTTGATCGGTGGAGGGAATACTTCGAAGACCTCCTCAATCCCACCAACACGTATTCCTATGAGCAAGCAGTGCCTGGGGAATCTGGTAGGCTCTCCTATTTCTGGGGTTGAGGTTGCCGAGGGAGTTAAAAATCTCCTCTGTGGCAAGGCACCAGGGGTGGACTAGATCCTCCCGGAGTTCCTTAAGGTCCTGGATGCTGTGGGGCTGTCTTGGTTGACAAGACTCAGCAACATCGCGTGGACATCGGGGGCGGTACCTCTGGATTGTCAGACCAGGATGGTGGTTTCTCTCTTTAAGAAGGGGTACCGTAGGGTGTGTTCCAACTATCGTGGGATCTCACTCCTCAGCCTTCCCGTTGAGGTCTATTCAGGTGTACTGGAGAGGAGGCTACGCCGGATAGTCGGACCTCGGATTCAGGAGGAACAGTGTGGTTTTCGTCCTGGTCGTGGAACTGTGGACCAGCTCTATACTCTTGGCAGGGTCCTTGAGGGTGCATGGGAGTTTTCCCAACCAGTCTACATGTGCTTTGTGGACTTGGAGAAGGCATTCGACCGTGTACCCCGGGAAGTCCTGTGGGGAGTGCTCAGAGTAACGGACTGTCTGATAGTGGCGGTTGGCTCACTGTATGACCAGTGTCAGAGCTTGGTCCGCATTGCCGGCAGTAAGTCGGACCCGTTTCCAGTGAGGGTTGGACTCCGCCAAGGCTGCCCTTTTTCACCGATTCTGTTCATAACTTTTATGGATAGACTTTCTAGGCGCAGTCAAGGCGTTGAGGGTATCTGGTTTGGTGGCTGCAAGATTAGGTCTCTGCTTTTTGCAGATGATGTGGTCCTGATGGCTTCATCTGGCCAGGATCTTCAGCTCTCACTGGATCGGTTCGCAGCCGAGTGTGAAGCGACTGGGATGGGAATCAGCACCTCCAAGTCCGAGTCCATGGTTCTCGCCCGGAAAAGGGTGGAGTGCCATCTCCAGGTTGGGGAGGAGATCTTTCCCCAAGTGGAGGAGATCAAGTACCTCGGGAGTCTTGTTCACGAGTGAGGGAAGAGTGGATCGTGAAATCGACAGGCGGATCGGTGCAGCGTCTTCAATAATGCGGACGCTGTATTGATCCGTTGTGGTGAAGAAGAAGCTGAGCCGGAAGGCAAAGCTCTCAATTTACCGGTCGATCTACGTTCCCATCCTCACCTATGGTCATGAGCTTTGGGTTATGACCGAAAGGACAAGATCACGGGTACAAGCGGCCGAAATGAGCTTCCTCCACCGGGTGGCGGGGCTCTCCCTTAGAGATAGGGTGAGAAGCTCTGTCATCCGGGGGGAGCTCAAAGTAAAGCCGCTGCTCCTCCACATCGAGAGGAGCCAGATGAGGTGGTTCGGGCATCTGGTCAGGATGCCACCCGAGCGCCTCCCTAGGGAGGTGTTTAGGGCACGTCCGACCGGTAGGAGGCCACGGGGAAGACCCAGGACACGTTGGGAAGACTATGTCTCCCAGCTGGCTGGCCTGGGAACGCCTCGGGATCCCCCGGGAGGAGCTGGACGAAGTGGCTGGGGAGAGGGAAGTCTGGGCTTCCCTGCTTAGGCTGCTGCCCCCGCGACCCGACCTCGGATAAGCGGAAGATGGATGGATGGATATATATATCTCTCAGTGGCTTAGTAGTTCGTGTCCATCCTGAGATCGGTACCAAGAGAGTCATACCAAAGACTATAAAAATGGGACCCATTGCCTCCCTGCTTGACACTCAGCATCAAGGGTTGGAATTGGGGGTTAAATCCCCAAAAATGGTTCCCGGGCGCGGCCACTGCTGCTGCCCACTGCTCCCCTCACCTCCCAGGGGGGGAACAAGGGGATGGGTCAAATGCAGAGGACACATTTCACCACGCCTAGTGTGTGTGTGACGATCATTGGTACTTTAACCTAACTTAACTTTAACTTATGTATTAGCGTTGTACGGTATACCGGTATTGGTATAGTACTGCGATACTAATGAATCATATCCGTTACTATACCCCTCTAAAAAGTACCGGTCCCCCCGTCGTCGTCGCGTTGTGTCATCATTGATTTTACGCGCAGAGGAGCATGTTCGACAGCGCTCAATCACGGAGTACTTACAAGCAGACAGTGTGTAGACAGAAAAGGAGAACGGACGCATTTTGGCTTATAAAATAAGGATAAAGGTGAAACGCCCACAGAAAGAGGTGCTTTAAGACATGGCTAGATAGCGGCTAAAGTCCAACCACAGTGTCCAAGCAGTGTTTTAGCTACTTCTGAATCACTAATCCACGCCTCCATGGTGACAAAGTAAGTTTCTTACAAGTATCATCCTTGCAGAACGAGGAAAAGCTAAACATGCTTCACTACACACCGTAGCTCACCTGCGTCAAACTGTAAACTAACGTCATTGGTAGATCTACACCTAACATCCACAGGAGCGTATCTATTCGATACTACTATGATTACATAGCTATTTTTTAGCATCACAAAATCTTTTCGTTTAAAAAAAAATTACATTACGTTTATAAACTAAGGAAATATGTCCCTGGACACATGAAGACTTTGAAAATGACAAATGTATGATCCTGTAACGACTTGCTATCGGATTGATACCTAAATTTGTAGTATCATCCAAAACTAATGTAAAGCATCCAAACAACAGAAGAATACGTGATTATTACATTTTAACAGAAGTGTAGCTCAAACATGTTAAAACAGAAAGTAACCAGGTATTAAAAGTAAATGAACATTAGATTAATAATACATTTTCTACCGCTTGTCCTTAATAATTTTGACAAAATGATAGAATGGAAAATGAAACAATATGTTACTGCATACGTCAGCAGACAAATTAGGACCCATTGTTTGCTTACTTACTACTAAGAGACAAGTTGTCCTGTATGTTCACTATTTTATTTAAGGACAAACTTGCTATAAGAAACATATGTTTAATGTACCGGAAGATTGTTTGTTAAAATAAAGCTAATAATGTTTTGTGGTCCCCTTTATTTAGAAAACTATCGAAATACATGTTGGTACCGGTACCAAAATATCGGTATCGGGACAACACTAGTGTGTGTGTGTGTGTGTGTGTATATATATATATATATATATATATGTATATATATATATATATATATATATATATATATATATATATATATATGTGTATATATATATATATATACATACCAGAGGTGGGACCAAGTCATTGCTTTGCAAGTCACAAGTAAGTCTCAAGTCTTTGCCCTCAAGTCCGAGTCAAGTCCCGAGTCAAGACAGGGCAAGTCCGAGTCAAGTCCAAAGTCAAGACTGGAAAGTCTCAAGTCAAGTCCCAAGTCCTGCATTTTGAGTTTCGAGTCCTTTCAAGTCGTTTAACCACAGACTAATATATTTACACAGATTGTGTATGCTTTTAAAACGCTGTATTTATGTATTAAAACAAGTGCATTTGAAATTGCAGGGAAAAAGATAGTGCTGACATTGCACTTCAAAATAGCACTATTAACCAGTCATTTTAAACATGTAACTCATTCCTCTACAGAATAAACACATTTGAAAAAAACAAGTGCAACTGTACTTATTTGCACAAAAGTGTTAACATTGTATTTCAATGGCATATTGCATTGTAACTAGTTCCACAGCAGTTTATATCCTGTTCTTACCTTATCTCATTGATCTCATCTCATACTGTGTGTGTGTTTATGTGTGCGTACACATGAAAAACATAACAAATATATGAACATAACAATGAACAGAGTTGTACTTTTTAGATGTCAGGACCCTATGCAATATGTACACATATTCTTAATATAGTATACATTTTAACTGACCTTTATTTGACTATGTTTGTCTTTTTGTAGGTGGCTAAAATACGCGGTGCTGCTGACCACCGTCTAACGTTACGTTACTGTGTGTGATACATTGACTAACGTAATGTTACTGTGTGTGATACATTGACTAACGTAATGTTACTGTGTGTGATACATTGACTAACGTTACGTTACTGTGTGTGTTACATTGACTAACGTTACGTTACTGTGTGTGATGCATTGACTAACGTTACGTTACTGTGTGTGATACATTGTCTAACGTAACGTTATGTGTAGGTACCTCATGCAACCCTGCTTAAAAAAAAATCACTTGACAAAAAGTATGAATAAGGTAGCAAACTGCAGTGGACGCAACAGATTGCCGTGTTTGCAATGACGTTATAACCAGTGTTGGGTTAGTTACTGAAAAACAGTAGTTACAGTTACTAGTTACTTTATTTCAAAAGTAACTCAGTTACTAACTCAGTTACTTACACCAAAAAGTAATGCGTTACTGTGAAAAGTAACTATTTAGTTACTTCTTCTACTTTTTTTTTTTTAAAGCTCCCATTAATGCCCTTTTAGCCTTCATTTTAGTACTGTTATTGCACTGGAGAATAATACAATCTGTTGATCAACTTGACATACATTTGCATCACTGAACTCTGCTAAGCAATGTGCTCTACATACAACACACAAAGACAAAGATATGTTTCAAAGGGCCAATTTATTTCAGGCCAGAACAAATTGACAAAACTATTTTAAATAGCTGCAACATAACATACATAAGTAACAAACAGCATAATAACACTAACACTAACACTAACCACGTTAAACCCAGATTCCGAACTAATAAAGGTCTTAACTCATTCTCTTTCTATGCCACTTCAATATGGAATGCACTCCCAACAGGTGTAAAAGAAAGGGCATCTCTATCCTCCTTCAAAACCGCACTAAAAGAACATCTCCAGGCAACTACAACCCTAAACTAACACCCTCCCTTCCACATAATACCTCTTCGGATTGTAAATAATCAAATGTAGACACTTTTTCTTATACTTTCTGATCTCTCTCTCTGTGTCCACTACTTGCTGTACATATCCTACCAAGTCAGTCCTACACTGTTTCAATGTCCATTTCTCTGATGATGCAATTGTTGATGACTGAAGTGTTGATACCAACCAAACCTAACCCCCCCCCCCTCCATATCCCACACCCCGGATTGTAAATAATGTAAATAATTCAATGTATATACCCTGATGATTATCTTGTGTGATGACTGTATTATGATGTTAGTATATATTTGATAGTATATATCTGTATCTGGACCCCGACTTAAACAAGTTAAAAAACTTATTTGGGTGTTACCATTTAGTGGTCAATTGTACGGAATATGTACTGTACTGTGCAATCTACTAATAAAAGTTTCAATCAATCAATCAATCAACAACATAGCTGTAAAGCTGGCTTCACCTAAGGAAGGCACACGTGACATACACAGAGCCTAACCAGGCAGATTTGAATTGTTGTTTTAGGCAGTAGACGGGATCTTTGATCCAAGACACAACTTACATTTAACTAAAATGTTCTTTTCTTTGTGCTCGACAAAAGAAAAGAAGTGAGAATATCTCATACTTGCCAACCCTCCCGAATTTCACTGCCTCTCCCTGGGACAACCATTCTCCAAATTTCTGCCGATTTCCAGCCGGACTTAAGGCAAGCCCCCTCCCGGTCTGTGCGGATCTGAGTGGGGACAGCCTGTCGTCACGTCCGCTTGGCCAACCAAAAAGTAACCACAGAACACTATACCGTATAGGCGTATAGTGTTCTGTGGTTACTTTTTTGTTGGCCAACGGTTGTATTGCGCACCCTCTCCCCTCTCCTCCCCTCCCCTTCCCACACTCAGACACACAGTCACACGCACACACAGAGAGCGCAGAGGAAGAATCAGAAGCACGTCTCTGCTTCGCTGGAATAAAACACACTCAGATCCTCAGTTTCTAGCCGATACTACATAAAAAGTAACGTAAAATAACGCAGTAACGCATCATGTAGTAACGGTAACTGAGTTATTGAATATAAAAAAATAATGCGATAGATTACTAGTTACCGCCAAAACTAACGGCGTTACAGTAACGCGTTACTTTGTAACGCGTTAGTCCCAACACTGGTTATAACCATAGACATCTTATAAGTAGTTGGTTGCTGTGACGTGAGCAATTTGGCCGCCATCTTGAAGTGGTGATGAGGAGCCGGCGAGCAGCCTAAACTGACAGTTGACAGGTAGAAAACAAAGATGCCGGGCTGGTGTTCAGCGTTTTCCTGCTCAAATGAGCGGACTGTTGAAAATAGGAATCGGGGGATTACTTTTCACAAGTAAGATTTAACATTAACGTACTATTGGTTGTATCTTATGAAAATAATATTACCACAGAGTTGAGAAGGATCAAAGATCTTCAATATTTGTATGTGAAAATCACAAAGAAATCTTCTGGGGGAGGATGACCCCCGTACAGGGGTTTGGTTTACAAACTTTCAGCCCCACCTAAAACAAAATTCACCAGCCGCCACTGATTATGATGCATTCTCATTTTAGGCAAAGTATAAGACAATACTTTCTTAACAGTATAATTGTAACCAGGAATAAGTCTTCAAGTAACAATATTCAAATACTAACATTGTTGGGTAAAACAGAATTTGGTTTTATTCTGAATCCAGTGAAACAGATTGGTGGTTTTAGCTGATATAAAGACTTTCAGGTGTTTTATATATGTTTAAGTATATGGCAGACGCTTTTATCCAAAGCGACTTACATAAAATAATACATATAAAACAATCACTGCAAACATTATCATTTAAGGGAAGAATGTAATAGAAAATATCAATACATAGTGTCAAGACAGAATAAACTCTGAAGCAACAGAGATACAGTCTATAGGTCCCTATGATATATAGATATCTAATGTATTCATACATTGTTTATGTAGGATATACGCATGTATATATAACCTAATCATATTGTTTCTTCAATTTAAAAATAGTTTACCGTTTTTTCCCCCCTTCTCTGGGATTATATTCCCAGTTTTGATCTCAGACGTCTGGTCACTTATAGCGTATAAGAATATTATATTACTGATAAGCAAACTATGAATAATAAAACACGCCAAAACATGTGTCTGTTATCATAGCTACACGTATGACAAAAAAGGGGGGTGAAAATCAGTGGTATTCAGCGAGGTAAGATTAATTAAATGCGCTGACAGTTCATTGCTCCTGCCAAATGAATTGCACTGATCACCACTCCAAGATGGCGGCCCCGCGCCTCGTCTGCGCCAGTAGGCAGTAGCACTCCATGTTGCGTTTACTTATAAGATGTCTACGGTTATAACGTTAGCAGTGAGTTTGCAGCCTCACTGATTTAACTACACAGCAAATAAAAGTCACGTTACTTAGCCAATAAACGTTATCTTACATTAAAAACTTACCCTTCTTTGTGCAACTTCAAATGTCGAACGAAGTTGGAAGTTGTTGCGTCTCCGTCTGTAATATTAGAACTGCGTGATTTGCATACGGCAATTCGTTTTTTGTTGACCAAGTCGTAGTTTTTATACCCGAACGAAACCAACTTTGGCATAATTGTTTATCACTGGCACGTTGTTGGACAACTCTTGTTCAGTGGTTGTACTGCAATTTGATTGGATGAATGCTGCGTGATGAAAACAACGTAGATCTACTTTGATTGGCTGTTGTACTGACAGCACACCAGCTGACAGGAACAACACGCTGAGAGACACAGACGAAGAAAATGAAAAATACAGAGCGCTCCCAAATACCTTTTTAAGATTTGGATTTTGGGGAAAGTAGCAAGTCATGTCAAGTCAAAAGGCTCAAGTCCAAGTGAAGTCACAAGTCATTGATGTTAAAGTCTAAGTCGAGTTGCAAGTCTCTTTACATTTTGTCAAGTCGAGTCTAAAGTCATCAAATTCATGACTCGAGTCTGACTCGAGTACAAGTCATGTGACTCGAGTCCACACCTCTGATACATACACACAAAACACAAAACCAGTAAAGTTGGCACGTTGTGTAAATTGTAAATAAAAACAATACAATGATTTGCAAATCCTGTCTGGCACTAGTGGCAAAAAAGACTGACAAAGTTGAGGAATGCTCATCAAACACTTATTTGGAACATCCCACAGGTAAACAGGCCAATTGGGAACAGGTGGGTGCCACGATTGGGTATAAAAGCCGCTTCCATGAAATGCTCAGTCAATCACAAACAAGGATGGGGCGAGGTTCACAACTTGGTGAACAAATGCGTGAGCAAATTGTCGAAAAGTTTAAGAACAGCATTTCTCAACAAGCTATTGCAAGGAATTTAGGGATTTCACCATCTACGGTCCATAATATCATCAAAAGGTTGAGAATCTGGAGAAATCAATGCCCGTTACCTTCGATCCCTCAGACAGTACTGCATCAAAAAACTGACATCAGTATGTAAAGGAGGGCAGCACGGTGGAGGAGGGGTTAGTGCATCTGCCTCACAATACGAAGGTCCTGAGCAGTCCTGGGTTCAATCCCGGGCTCGGGATCTTTCTGTGTGGTGTTTGCATGTTCTCCCCGTGACTGCGTGGGTTCCCTCCGGGTACTCCGGCTTCCTCCCACCTCCAAAAACATGCACCTGGGGATAGGTTGATTGGCAACACTAAATTGGCCGTAGTGTGTGAATGTTGTCTGTCTATCTGTGTTGGCCCTGTGATGAGGTGGCGACTTGTCCAGGGTGTGCCCCGCCTTCCGCCCAATTGTAGCTGAGATAGGCTCCAGCGCCCCCCGCGACCCCGAAGGGATTAAGCGGTAGAAATGGATGGATGGAAGTATGTAAAGGATATCACCACATGGGCTCAGGAAAACTTCATAAAACCACTGTCAGTATCTACAGTTCGTCGCTACATCTGTAAGTGCAAGTTAAAAGTCTACTATGCAAAGAAGCCATTTATCAACAACACCCAGAAAAGCCGCTGGCTTCGCTGGGCCCGAGCACATCTAAGATGGACTGATGCAAAGTGGAAAAGTGTTTTGTGGTCTGACGAGTCCACATTTCAAATTGTTTTTGGAAACTGTGAACGTTGTGAGAGGAAAAGAAACCACCCGGACTGGTATAGGCACAAAGTTCAAAAGCCAGCATCAGTGATGGTAACTTACACATCTGTGAAGGCACCATTAATGCTGAAACGTAAATGCAGGTTTTGGAGCAACATATGTTGCCATCGAAGCAACGTCTTCTTCATGGAAGCCCCTGCTTATTTCAGCAAGATAATGCCAAGCCACATTCTACACTTGTTACAACAGCGTGGCTTCGTAGTAAAAGAGTGCGGGTTAGTACCCGCACTGCCTGTAGTCCAGACCTGTGTCCCATTGAAAATGTGTGCCGCAATATGAAGCCTAAAATCCCACAACAGAGACCCCGGACTGTTGAACCACTTAAGCTGTACATCAAGCAAGAATGGGAAAGAATTCCACCTGAAAAGCTTCAAAAATTGGTCTCCTCAGTTCCCAAACGTTTACTGAGTGTTGTTAAAAGGAAAGGCCATGTAACCAGTGGTAAAAAAAATCCCCTGTGCTTACTTTTTTGCAATGTGTTGCTGCCATTAAATTCTAAGTTAATGATTATTTGCAGAAAAAAAATTACGCTTCTCAGTTCGAACATTAAATATCTTGTCTTTGCAGTCCATTCAATTGAATATAAGTTGAAAATTATTCTCAAATGATTGTATTTTGTTTTTATTTACAAATTACACAACGTGCCAACTTCACTGGTTTTGGGGTTGTGTACATCAAAAACATTGCATGTTGTCACAAAACGATCTTTCATTTTGAATATTCTTTCCTGTCAATAGAAGAGGACTCAAAGAAAAAGGCTGCGCTTTTGCTACCGGGGCTTTGCTACCAGGGTTTTTGATATGTTTGAAGATTTTTGACCACTGATTTGTGATCACAGTAATGGCAGTTCTTCGAACTGATATTGGTACGCTGAAAGGCACCGATACGCTGAAATAAGGCGATTTGGAAGAGCCGATTCTGGATCAAAGCGGTTGCCCAGCAACCAGCAGCTACAGCGAGAGTTTGAAGCCTTTTTAAAATGCTTCCGACAACACGCAGTGATATAAGTTGACAGGCTGACACCTCAAGTTGATCTTTTAATGCCGCAAGGTACGAAATTGTTGAAATAAGTTAGAAGTGCAGCAAGTCGCTAAAGAAGCAACTGCCGTTAGAGAGCTGATACAACAGGCACTGACGTAACCGAGCAATGCAGGAAGTAATCACTGATGTGGGAATGACACACAAACAGCCACTCAGGTAACACTATCAACTTTCAGGTTTGGTTGCGCCATCTTCTTGATTGTTTGCATGGAGTGAGAAGAGAAACTGAAAATGAGTGCTGCAGGGAGCGATTAAATTGTCGTTAAAACAGAAAAAGTCACCTCGACAGGGGCAGGTTTTTTTAAAGGGACCGCAATCAGAACAATGTTCTGTAAAAATTATGCAAGGCGCTCGTCCCTACCAAGATCGGTTATACCACACCGCCAGCACTGCATTAAACCTGCAAAAAATCGTTTTTCTCAGGCGATTTACATTTTCACACTTTGCACTGCTTTGTTAGTCCTTATTGAGCATGTCTTTCATCTTCCTTTTTTTTTTGCACATTCATTGTAAGAGGTTATTGTTAAATGTTCAATGTGATTTTAAAGTTTGGTTTATATTGTTTGACATTTCTTTTCCTCTCTGCTTTGATGCCTGAGGGGATTATGATCAGAAGGTTACATTTAAAATTATATATGTTTACATTTAGTATATTTTTCTTTTGGTCCTTATTTTCCATAGGTCATGAAAATAAATAATTATCGATATGGACTGACATAAAACACTTATATCGTGATAGTTTAACTTTCAGCGATAGCACCCAGACTTACCTCATAAATTGGGAATTGGCACTGTTTGTCCTAACATTTGCCTTCCCTCTGTGACAGACACGGCTTTCGGCAAGAATAAAGTAGATGGAAAGTGGTACTACTTTGACGACAGCAGTGTGTCGTCTTCCTCAGAAGACCAGATTGTGGTAAGTTTCAAACACTCCTCGTTTGTTCATTTTGACGGCGTGCGTCCTCATGCTTCTCGCCACTGCAACCTGGGTGTCAAGTGTCGCCGTTTTTGTGTTGTAACCACAGCCTTGTTGTCCCCATGCAGACTAAAGCAGCCTACGTGCTGTTCTATCAGCGCAGAGAAGAGGAGGGCTCCACAACACAGCCTTCCACCACGCTGGAAAGAGCTGCCGATGACCACATGGACACTAACTGAAAGAAATTGACAAATCAATATTAACCCCACCATACTAATATATTTTCTTCTTTTATGTTGTCAGCTTAAATGACCAAGCGAGGTCCAACTGCTCGTTCATTAGAAAGGAGAAATATGGTTGCTGTAGATCAGCAGAATGTCAGCAGCGTCCCTTTTTATTAAAAAAAGAAAAAATAAGAAAACATGCACAGCTTGTCCCAACCAAAGTATGATGATACGTTAACTTGGATATCATAAAATGATCAGATTCTCCCCGACATTACTTTATGATGCAAGAGCGGTGGCACTGAATGCTTCACCAGTACAACTACCTGCTTCCGTTAAGGTTTTTGTGATATTCAATTCATTTAGATAGGTGTAGGCATAGCCCCCCACCCAATATTCTTCTATAAGTGATGCTTTAAGAATATTATCAGATTGAGGGGCTAGCAGCATCCAGCCAATGATGTTAGTGCACTGTCCTAGATTGATCAGATACTGTTATTTTACTAGTCTTTACAATAAGCACAGTTAAAGGATGTTGGATTACCAGACACTCGCGTTAGGTAGAGAATACCGTGCTTTGCTGGCCCCAGTAGACAATTACCGACCTCATTGAAGACACCGACATGTGACACTTATAAACTTCACCCAGCAGGGAATCTTTTTTTGGGGGGCAATCATGGCGGCAATCCAAAATCAAAATAAATCCAACCTAACTGAAAAAATGTAAATAATCACCCTATTTTTAAATAGCTGTTCTTGTCCTCATATTTATCATGCTGATATCTACAGAAATTGTTTTTAAATGGAATATATCACAATAAAGACTCAATGCCTCAACAGTGAAGTGCTTTGCTTATACTCAGCCATGTCTATTATCGAAGGCAACACCACGGTGCTTGTAAAATACTCCATTTAAAGATGGTGCAATCTTCAATGTGAGTTTTTGGGAAATTGATTGAAAATAATTTTATGGGGTAGCTTTATAGCTGAATTCTCTCAAAACAGGCGCACAGTCAAACACTTTGAAAACTAAATAGCTGGTTACGATCCTTTTAAAAACAATGTAAAATCTTGCAACATGGTGGGTCTTATTTGAAATGTGGTCTAAACATTGTGCATAGAAACAACTGTTTCCCACAAGAATGCAAGCTATTTGTGGTGGTGGTGGGTAGTCTAATTTGCATAATTGGCCTTGACCCATGTGCATGATTTTTTTGAAATTGTTCTATAGTTCAATACAAATACTTGTCTTATTAAGCTTTTCAGCTTTTTATTGTTAGGTTTTGCCTTTTTGCTCTATTTTTCCATCTGCTTTTTTTTTTTTTTTACACAGTGTGTCATAAAAAAAAGAGCTGCAGTCCACAAATGGTACCTGAGCCGCTCTTTGGCCACCTCACGTATTCGCATATCGCCAGGACTGCTAAGTATTGCCAAACGTTGAAAAAGAGTGTCTCCAGTTGAGATGGGTATCGTTTACATTTTAACTGATACCAGTACCAAGATTCAAGATTCAAGATTGTTTATTGTTATATGCACAGTTAAACAGACAGTTTGCCGTACAATGAAAATCTTACTTTGCTAGTCCACCCTTCAACAAGTCACACGGTACTTAGCTAAAATAAAAATTTAAAATGTTATATACAAAGCACAGTGAGTAACACTACATTAATGCACATTCTGATTGACAGTCAAGAGTATAAATATGGAGGTGACAGCAGTAGTTAAAAGTGTCTTTCGTGATCAAAGGTGAAAAGTGTCTACAATGATGGTTCACAGTTTGGGGGTGGTCATGGTAGCTGTCTTTTGTTCAAAAGATAAAGTAAAACGGGGGGGTGGAGCTGGGGGAGCTAGCATTCACAAGTTAGCATTCACAAGCCTGATGGCCTGTGGGTACAAACTGTCAGTCTCGTAGTCCTGGATTTCAGGTTCCTGTATCCTCTGCCTGATGGTAGGAGGCTGAAGAGACTGTGCTAGGGGTGTGTACTGTCCTTTATGATGTTGTGTGCTCTCCTGGTGGCCCTGGTAGAGTACATGTCCTGTAGTGTAGTGAGGGGAAGGCTGCTCCTGATATATACTGAGCAGTTTTAATCACTGGCTGGAGTGCCTTCCTGTCCTTAGCAGCGCAGTTTCCATACCAGACCATGATTGAGCTGTTAAGGACACTCTCAACCGTACTTCTATAGAAGTTGCTGAGAATTTTGAGTGGCATGCCAAATTTTCTCAGCCTTCTTAGGAAGTACAGTTGCTGCTGGGCTTTCTTTATTGTTTGTTGGGTGTTGTGAGCCCAGGTGAGGTCCTTGCTGATGTGGGTCCCGAGGAATTTAAAAGGTTTTCACCCTGTCCACCTCTGTCTCCCCTATGTACAGAGGTGTGTACTGTGCACTCCTTCTACGTGGGTCAATAATCATCTCCTTGGTCTTGTCTGTGTTCAAGGAGAGATTATTATCCTGACACCAGGCCACCAGTTCCGCTACCTCCCTTCTGTACGCTGCCTCAGCTCCCCCAGTGATCAGTCCGACGACCGTAATATTTATCTGCAAACTTGATGATACTGGTGTTGTTCTGGGAGGCCACACAGTCGTGTGTGAAGAGAGTGTACAATACGGGGCTCAGCACGCAGCTTTGGGGGGTCCTTGTGCTTAGAACCTTTGTGCCTGATGTCTGGTTGACGACTCTGACTGACTGGGGCCAGTTTGTGATAGCGGGGGTGTATTTTCTAGCGTCCCGGAAGAGTTAATGCTGCAAAGGGTTCTGGGTATTTGTTCTGTTGTGTTACGGTGCGGATGTTCTTTTTTTGGGTCCCTATTAAAAGATTAATTTTTTCAGCCTTGGCCCGCGGCTTTGTTTAGTTTTAATTTTTGGCCCACTCTGTATTTGAGTTTGACACCCCTGCTGTAGAGGGTCCAGTGTGTCTGGGATGGTCTTCTTGATGTGTGACATGACTATCCTCTCGAAGCACTTCATCACTATTGGGGTGAGTGCAACAGGGCGATAGTCATTCAGACAGGTCACAGTGTTTTTCTTTGGTAGGGGCACGATGGTTGTGGTCTTGAAGCAGGTGGGCACAACAGCTTGTGCTAGTGACAAGTTGTATATGTCAGCAAGTGCGTCAGCCAACTCTGATGAACAGACCCAGGGATGTTCTCTGGGCCGGCTGCCTTCCGTTCTGTACGTACCTCTGTTGTTGTCACAGTGAGTGGTGGGTCCTGCGTGCGCTCTGTGGTCAGAACCCCTCTCTGTTGGTTGGTGTTGAGGACCTCGAAGCGGCCGTAGAACTCATTCAGCTCATCTGGCAGTGAGGGTTGGCTGTTTGTGACCCCCTTGCTCCCCTGCTTGTAGTCTGTGATGTGTCGCAGGCCTTGCCACATGCGCCGGGAATCTGTGGTGGAGTAGAATCCCTCCAGCTTTAGTCTGTATTGTCCCTTGGCCTCGCTGATGGACTTACGCAGGTCATATCTGGCCTTCTTGTAGTCCTCAGCGTTGCCTGAGACAAATGCAGTGGAGCGGGCATGTAGCTTGGATTGAACATCACAGTTAATCCAGGGTTTTTGGTTTGGGTATATCTTGTATTGTTTTGTGGGAACAATGTTTTCCACACGTGCTGAGGTAGCCAGTTACACTGGAAGCATATTCCTCTATCTCCACAGTACCGTCATCCCTCTGAGCAGCAGTTTTGAACATGTCCCAGTCTGTACTCCCAAAGCAGTCCTGAAGCACTAGTTCAGTGTCTTCATTCCACACTTTAACAGTATTACTCACTGGGGGGGCTTGCTTGAGACGCTGTCTGTACGCTGGATATAGAAAGGCTGAGATGTGATCAGATAGTCCAAAGTGTGGTCTGGGTACAGCCTTGTAGGCTCCCCTCACGTTGCAGTATACTTGGTCCAGAGTGTTTTTCTCCCTCGTAGGAAAGTTCACATACTGATGGTATTTCAGGAGGACACTCTTTAGGTTACGGTGGTTAAAATCCCCAGCTCCTGTTAACGCAGCATCGGGGTGTGCGGTCTCTTGTTTACTGATGACGTCATGCAGCAGCCCCAGCGCTGTTGTGGAGTCCGCCCGTGGCGGGATGTAAACAGACAGTATAAACACTGCACTGAGCTCCCTTGGCAGGTAAAGGGTCTGCATTTCACCATCAAAAACTCAATGTTGTCCGAGCAGTGTCTTTCAACCACCTGTACGTCCGAGCACCAGTTGTTACTCACGTAAACACAGACGCCGCCGCCTCTCGCCTTTCTTGAAGCCATTGTCCAGTCTCCACGGTAGACTGAGTGCATTGCTAGCTGGATGGCTGAGTCTGGGATGCTGTGCCAGATCATTTTCCAGCATGATCTGGCACCTGCCCACAGTGCCAAAACCACCAGTAACAGTTGTTGACCATGGCATTACTGTCCTCGATTGGCCTGCCAACTCCCCTGACCTGAAGCCCATAGATAATTTGTGGGGTATTGTGAAGAAGAAGCTGAAAGACACCAGACCCAATAACGCAAATGAGCTAAAGACTGCTATTGAAGCATCCTGGGCATCCATAACTCCTCAGCAATGCCACAGGCTGATTGCCTCTATGCCACGCCGCATTGATGCAGTAATCCGTGCAAAAGGATTCCCAACCAAGTACTGAGTGCATTAATTGACATTTTCAAATGTTTGATTTTATTTTGCTGTAATAAATCTTTTTTTTTTACTTGGTCTGAGGAAATATTCTAATTTTTTGAGATAGGATTTTTGAGATTTTATAAGCTGTATGCCATAATCAGCAATATTAAAATAATAAAAGGCTTGCAATATTTCAGTTGATGTGTAATGAATCCAGAATGTATGACATTTTTGTTTTTTTAATTGCATTACAGAAAATAAAGAACTTTATCACAATATTCTGTATGTGTGTGTGTGTGTGTATGTATATATATATATATATATACACATATGCATATATATATATATATACACATATACATATATATATATATATATATATATATATCAGTGACGTGCGGTGAGGTTGATGGCTGGTGAGGCACTGACTTCATCACAGTCAGATTTACAAACATATGAACCCTAAAGAGTATCTTATTCACCATTTGATTGGCAGCAGTTAACGGGTTATGTTTAAAAGCTCATACCAGCATTCTTCCCTGCTTGGCACTCAGCATCAAGGGTTGGAATTGGGGGTTAAATCACCAAAAATGATTCCCAGGCGCGGCGCCGCTGCTGCCCACTGCTCCCCTCACCTCTCAGGGGGTGATCAAGGGGATGGGTCAAATGCAGAGGACAAATTTCATTACACCTAGTGTGTGTGTGACAATCATTGGTACTTTAACTTAACTTTAACTTTACACATACAAACTGTAGCACACAAAAAAGCACATTTAATAAAAAAAAACGTTATTATGGTCTTACCTTTACTTAGAAATTAAGTCCATGCGCCGCAACTAAAGCCCTCACTTAAACTTTCCACGTGCAAGATTGAATCTATTTAAAAAAGTGTAACCGAGGGTTTATAAATGTCGCCTATACTGTATGAAACTACAAAATAACAAACACGGAGGCTCCAGTTTACACGAGGACCACTTTATTTACCTTCTTTCAAAAACCTTCGCAACGTGACATCACTTCCGCTCCCGCTCTTAGCGCCTTCAAAATAAGAGCTCAAGGCATATACTGTATAACAGCGCATAACAGGAACTTAACATCACAAAGAGGAAAGCCCATGAAAATAGGTTACAAAAGTTATTTAATAAGAAGCCAAAAAGTGCAAAAACAATCATGTTCGTGTTGGAGGAGTTGTGAATTAGGTACACCTGCAGTCTGCAGGTGTATCTAATGTTGTGTCCCTGCAGTCATTCACAACTCCTCCAACACCAACATTATTGTTTTTGCACTTTTTGGCTTCTTATTAAATAATTTTTTTAAATAGATTCAATCTTGCACGTGGAAAGTTTAATTATGGGCTTTAGTTGATATAACAATTCTACGGCGGGGGTGCAGGAGGCGAGCCTCAGCCAGTGCGTCTTTTGCAGCCGTTTTATGATCGCTCAGCACAAGAAATACGTTACACACATACAGTTGTTGACAAAATACACTGTACATTATATACCTCAGCTAACTAAAATATGGAAATGTATAATATAGTTCATATAGCAATACAGTCTCACTGCACAGCAGGCCAGCAGTTAGCCGAGTCATTGCGCAATCCGTGTTGCGGCACTGAGTGACGTGTCTCAACTGGCTGCTGTTCACCGCACCGTCTCTTCTCAGTATTTGAACGGCAAACGCGACCCCAAAGGGAATAAGCGGTAGAAAATGGATGGATGGTGAAGTTAAATGGAAAATAACTTTATAGTATAATCACTGGATACATATAACAATTTAATTTTTTTTTTTTCTTTTTACATTTTTTTTCTTTCCATGATGGCAGGTGAGGCCCTGCCTCTAGTGACTGCACGTCACTGATATATATATATATATATATATATATATACATACAGGGTTTTCCGCAGCGCTTTGTTGTTAAGCAGGCCGCCTTAACAAAGACCCACTGCCTAAACTAACGTTTTAACAAGCTGTTACGCTTCGTTCAGCCTCTGCCTCAGCAGTACGTCTCTGCAGCACCCAGCATTGTCCCACCCACAGAACCATCTGATTGGTTACACGCAGAGGGGTAACAGCCAATCAGCAGTGCGTATTCAGAGCGCTTCTAACAGCCAATCAGCGGTGCGTATTCAGAGCGCATGGAGTCAGTGCCATAGACATCTTATAAGTAGACGCAGCATCGACCGCTACTGGCGAGACGCGGGGCTGCCATCTTGGAGTGGTGATCCGCTCCACTCAGTGCAATTCATTTGGCAGGAGTAATGAACTGCATCTTACCTCACTGAATACCACTGATTTTCACACGTTTTTTGTCATACGTGTAGCTATGATAAAGGACACATGTTTTATTATTCATAGTTTGCTTAACAGTAATAGAATATTCTTATATGCCATAAGTCAGTGTTTTTCAACCTTTTGTGAGCCAAGGCACATTTTCTGCTATGAAAAAATCCGGAGGCACACCACCAGCAGAAATCATTAAAAAACAAAACTCAGTTGACAGCAAAAAGTCCATCCATCCATTTTCTACCGCTTGTCCCTTTTTGGGGTCGCGGGGGGTGCTGGAGCCTATCTCAGCTGCATTCGGGTGGAAGGCGGGGTCGTTGTCGCAATTGTTGGATATGATTTTAAACCATTACTAAGAATGCATCACTATAGCTCTTGTCTCAAAGTAGGTGTACTGTTACGACCTCTCACATCACCCTGTGACTTATTTGGAGATGTTTGCTGTTTTCCTGTGTGTAGTGTTTTAGTTCTTGTCTTGCGCTCCTATTTTGGTGGCTTTTTGTCTTTTTTTGGTATTTTCCTGGAGCAGTTTCATGTCTTCCTTGGAGCGATATTTCCCGCATCTACTTTGTTTTAGCAATCAAGAATATTTCAGTTGTTTTTATCCTTCTTTGTGTGGACATTGTTGATTGTCATGTCATGTTCGGATGTACATTGTGGACGCCGCCTTTGCTCCACAGTAAGTCTTTGCTGTCGTCCAGCATTCTGTTTTTGTTTACTTTGTAGCCAGTTCAGTTTTAGTTTCGTTCTGCATAGCCTTCCCTAAGCTCCAATGCCTTTTCTTAGGGGCACTCACCTTTTGTTTATTTTTTGTTTAAGCATTAGATACCTTTTTACCTTCACACTGCCTCCCGCTGTTTCCGACAGCTACAAAGCAATTAGCTACTGGCTGCCACCTACTGATATGGAACAGTATTACACGGTTACTCTGCCGAGCTCTAGACAGCACAGACACTCAACAACAACACATCATTTGCAGACTATAATTACTGGTTTGCAAAAAATATTTTTTACCCCAAATAGGTGAAATTAGATTATCTCCCACGGCACACCAGACTGTATCTCACGGCACACTAGTGTGCCGCGGCACAGTGGTTCAAAAACACTACTATAAATGACCAGACGTCCGATATCAAAACTGGGAATATAATCCCAGAGAAGGAAAAAAACAGTCAGCTATTTTTAAATTGAAGAAACACTATGATTAGGTTATATATACACGCGTATATCCCACATAAACAATGTATGAATACATTTATGCTTTACTCTGCCGACACTCAACAACGGCACATTATTTGCAGATTATAATTACTGCTTTACAAAAAATATTTTTCATCATATTTTATAATCTCCCACGGCACACCAAGCTGTATTTTACAGGACACCAGTGTGCCGCGGCACAGTGGTTGAAAAACACTGACCGAGGCTATTTCGTAGTTCAAGTAATGCAGAATGATGTCCTGGGCAGCTCTTCCTTGTTCATGAAAAACGAGGCTATTTTATAGTTCAAAGAATGGAGAATGCTCACTGTGGCATTCACTTTGCTAATCAGCGGTGGGGAGGCTCATAACAAAAATTTTTGCTCGCAACCTAAAGCGTAAAAATGATCTGAGAGACAGCCTGTATTCCGAAAACTTCTTGCATGTATGTATGGAGGAACTGTTTGTAAAAATACTCTGTAAACAAATGGATGAACTCGAAGGAAAGTGTGTTTTTTACCCGAGTCCTCTGCAGTGGACATTTGTGTGTTTGCGTATAAGGGATATTGTGTACTTAGAATTTGTAACCCTGACAAAAGAACAAAACCAAATGTCCACTGCAGAGGACGCTGGTTGTCAAGAGGATACATGGAAGTAATATTTTTGACTCACCCTGTAGTCTCTGGCAGTGATGTAGAAAATTTGTGATTTTCACATACAAATATTGAAGATCTTTGCTCCTTCTCAACTCTGTGGTAATATTATTTTCATAAAATACAACCAATAGTAGGTTAATGTTAAATCTTACTTGTGAAAAGTAATCCCCCAATTCCTATTTTCAACAGTCCGCTCATTCGAGTAGGAAAACGCTGAACACCACCCCGGCATCTTTGTTTTCTACCTGTCATCTGTCAGTTTAGGCTGCTCGCCGGCTCCTCGTCACCACTTCAAGATGGCGGCCAAATTGCTCACGTGACAGCAACCAATGCTGCGTCTACTTATAAGATGTCTATGGTTATAACGTCATTGCAAACACTGCAATATGTTGCGTCCACTGCAGTTTGCTACCTTATTCATACTTTTTGTCAAGTGATTTTTTCAAGCAGGGTTGCATGAGGTACCTACACATAACGTTACGTTAGTCAATGTATCACACACAGTAACATAACGTTAGACGGCGGTCAGCAGCACCGCGTATTTTAGCCACCTACAAAAACACAAACAGTCAAATAAAGGTCAGTTAAAATGTATACTATGTTAAGAATATGTGTACATATTGCATAGGGCACTGACATCTAAAAAGTACAACTCTGTTCATTGTTTTGTTCATGTATTTGTTATGTTTTTCATGTGTAGGCACACATCAACACACATACAGTATGAGATGAGATCAATGATATAAGGTAAGAACAGGATATCAACTGCTGTGGAACTAGTTACAATGCAATATTCCATGGAAATACGATGTTAACACTTTTGTACAAATAAGTACAGTTGCACTTGTTTTTGCAAATGTGTTTATTCTGTAAAGGAATTAGTTAAATGTTTAAAATGACTGGTTAATAGTGCTATTATGAAGTGCAATGTCAGCACTATTTTTTTTCCTGCAATTTCAAATGCACTTGTTTTAATAAATAAATACAGCGTTTTAAAAGCATACACAATCTGTGTATATATATATTAGTCTGTGGTTAAAAGGACTTGAAAGGACTCGAAACTCAAAATGCAGGACTTGACTTGAGACTTTCCAGTCTTGACTTTGGACTTGACTCGGGACTTGCCTGTCTTGACTCGAGACTTGAGGGCAAAGACTTGAGACTTACTTGTGACTTGCAAAGCAATGACTTGGTCCCACCTCTGCTGTTTTATAATGTTCCATTTAATCTTACTTTATATCTTAGCCAAACTAAGGAAGTTAGAAATAAGACTTTCTTTGTTTCTAAAATATATCTTAAATTTAAATACCACCAACAGAGTAAATATTTTTACCAACATTAAAATATACTATGCAACAATAGCTTAGACAATAACACCCCGCGAGCCCAAAAGGGACAAGCGATAGAAAATGGATGGAATACTACAAATAATACTAAAGGCATGTCGTTGATTGTATGGTTGAGTTTTAGGTTTTAAGCCACATCACAGTTTAAAAAAGATGAACAGTTAGTTTCATATGAATAGTAAATGTTTAAAGCTAATAATGCCAAAGTTTTTCAAATCTTCCCATACTACTTGTTAAAATTTTAAATGTCTACTTTTTATCATTGTAAGATTTTCAGGAAAATACATTTAGGTTATTGTTCAGATTACAAGAGTTTTGATCCATGCCTTGTGTAAGTACTGTTAATGTTTAATACACATTATTTTTAAAATATTTAACACAATGTTTTAATTGCCTGTTTTGTAGGAATATTGATGGTTTTCTTCTTTTTCCAATATTCACATGTTTAATCTCCAACACGACCTCGAGAGGGACAAGCGGTAGAAAATGGATGGCGAGATATTGTACAATAATACAACAAAATTAAATTGACTGAATAGCTGCAAGTCAACTTTAGCTTCTTGATTTTAAAATGTTTCGTGTATTGAGAATTTTTTGGTGCTTTTAGACTACCAACCATCCACATGCTTTTACCATTGCTTTTTCCTAAATCTAACCTTGTTTACGTGTATGCGTTCTTCACAAGCAGATAATAGTTTCTTGTTTGTTAGTATTTTAGAACGGCTCTTTTTCAAAACTAAGACATAATAATGCAAAATATATTTGTATGTGTATCTCATTTTCCTAGTTTAATGATTTGTATTACCATGCAGGGGGCTTCAAGGTGGCAGAGGGGTTAGTGCATCTGCCTCACAATACGAAGGTCCTGAGTAGTCTTGGGTTCAATCCCAGGCTCGGGATCTTTCTGTGTGGAGTTTGCATGTCCTCCCCGTGACTGCGTGGGTTCACTCCGGGTACTCCGGCTTCCTCCCACTTCCAAAGACATGCACCTGGGGATAAGTTGATTGGCAACACTAAATTGGCCCTAGTGTGTGGATGTGAGTGTGAATGTTCTCTGTCTATCTGTGTTGGCCCTGCGATGAGGTGGCGACTTGTCCAGGGTGTACCCCGCCTTCCGCCCGATTGTAGCTGAGATAGGCTCCAGCGCCCCCCGCGACCCCAAAGGGAATAAGTGGTAGAAAATGGATGGATGGATGTACACCATGCACATTTGTGCATTAGTACACATCATGGAAAAGCAGGGTCCTCCTACTGCATTTGTACATCTATTCATTAAAGTAATGTTAAATCAGAGCCAACCTGTTCACCCAATTACTTTTTTAATCACTTGTTCTGTTACTTTTTCATTCTATACTCAGTTTGTAAATATTTTGGCAAGTTTGTTTTTCAAAACCTATTCAAAATGTTAGGATTATGTTTTGGAAGCAATATGTTACATGTTTAAGAGCAGAATGTTTCCCACAACCCTACTGCACTTGTATATTTATTCATCAAGGCTAGGTTAAGGTACAAAGTGTGTTACCTTTAACACTCTTTATGTGTACATACCTTACTGATTAATAATGGCTGAATTTCACATGCATACATATTTCTAGTAATTGCTGTCAACACTTTCTGGACAAGAGCACTTTCAATTTCCAATTGAATTTCTTAAAAAAAGGTTAACATATAAACAACTAGCTGTTATTTGGATGAAAACATGTCTAAAACTGATAATGCTAAAGTTTTACAATGCATTTACTTTTGTTTAGCTGCTTAATTTTTAGATGAGTTATACTACTTCTTGTAGGAACATTGATGATTCAACAATCTCTCCATATACCGTGTAATCATTCTAATAATAAATAGATTGCAATGTAATTGTACTACTGCTATAGTCAAGGGGCTATGTTCTCTTTATGGTATAAAACAGACACCACAAGACAGCATTAAACTCCTTATAGCAACATATTCATGTGCACATAAAAGTCTATTATTTAAGGTAATCAACACTGAGTGTTTTCACATTGAGGTCATGATTATGATACCCAAATAATAGATTGATGTTAGTATAATTCTAATGGTTTATCAAACTAGATGTGTACTTAGATATGTTTCAAAACTTTTTATACGTTTGTAAAGTATATTTTTATGTTATATTTTCCTAGTTTAATGATTTTTATTACACTGATTAATTACTACAAACTATAGTGTCTACCTACGTGTATGCATATACATCAGAAAGGACTTTAAAAGTGTATTAAATAAGGTACTCTAGAGATAAGCTTTCCTTTGCTTCTAAACATTGTCCTGTTTTTAAACATGACACACATACAATTGACCAACAATAGAATATGGAATATTTTTTCAACACTAGTTTAACAATACTGCACATAATATTACATATAACACAAAATGTACAATTATAGAAATGTCTAGGATATGATTTATTTCCTAATTGTTTTGTTTTTTTGCCACTTATATATATAAACAAGATGTCATGTTATAAATATTTGAACAACTAGATGTTATTTGGATATTCATTTACAAAATTATTGTACATTGTGACTTAAGTACCGTATGTTGTCTTTTTAGATTAAAATATAATTTTAATGGTTTATCAAACTAGCAGCATATTTGGCTATCTTTAAACACTTTGTATATGTTGTCCTACCATTTCCTAAGGGTGCCTTAGGATAACTCTTATTTAGCCTAAACCCCAAGTCAGGCACACTAACCCATCGTTTAAGGTAACCATCCTTGGATATTTTTTTCACACAGGTAAGTGCGCCATCTATTTCTTGAATCTCCGGTTCTCAGCTCTGTATGGTCTCATTGATTGTTTACAAACTGAGTTCGGAGAGGAAGCGACATCAGAAAGAACGCGCCACAGCCAGTTTCATAACAACCAGTTTCCACTCGGCGGTAACCACTCCTTCAACATGTACAGGCGTTTGTGGAAAGCACACATGAATACCTTAAGACAGGGGTCCCCAAACTTTTTGACTCAGGGGGCCATATATATATATGTATATATATATATATATATATATATATATATATATACATATCCATCCATCCATCCATCCATCTTCTTCCGCTTATCCGAGGTCGGGTCGCGGGGGCAGCAGCCTAAGCAGGGAAGCCCAGACTTCCCTCTCCCCAGCCACTTCGTCCAGCTCTTCCTGTGGGACCCCGAGGCGTTCCCAGGCCAGCCGGGAGACATAGTCTTCCCAACGTGTCCTGGGTCTTCCCCGCGGCCTCCTACCGGTCGGACGTGCCCTAAACACCTCCCTAGGGAGGCGTTCGGGTGGCATCCTGACCAGATGCCCGAACCACCTCATCTGGCTCCTCTCGATGTGGAGGAGCAGCGGCTTTACTTTGAGCTCTCCCCGGATGGCAGAGCTTCTCACCCTATCTCTAAGGGAGAGCCCCGCCACCCGGCGGAGGAAACTCATTTCGGCCGTTTGTACCCGTGATCTTGTCCTTTCGGTCATAACCCAAAGCTCATGACCATAGGTGAGGATGGGAACGTAGATCGACCGGTAAATTGAGAGCTTTGCCTTCCGGCTCAGCTCCTTCTTCACCACAACGGATCGATACAGCGTCCGCATTACTGAAGACGCCGCACCGATCCGCCTGTCGATCTCACGATCCACTCTTCCCCCACTCGTGAACAAGACTCCGAGGTACTTGAACTCCTCCACTTGGGGCAAGATCTCCTCCACAACCCGGAGATGGCACTCCACCCTTTTCCGGGCGAGAACCATGGACTCGGACTTGGAGGTGCTGATTCTCATCCCAGTCGCTTCACACTCGGCTGCGAACCGATCCAGTGAGAGCTGAAAGTCCTGGCCAGATGAAGCCATCAGGACCACATCATCTGCAAAAAGCAGAGACTTAATCCTGCAGCCACCAAACCAGATCCCCTCAACGCCTTGACTGCGCCTAGAAATTCTGTCCATAAAAGTTATGAACAGAATCGGTGACAAAGGGCAGCCTTGGTGGAGTCCAACCCTCACTGGAAACGTGTCCGACTTACTGCCGGCAATGCGGAACAAGCTCTGGCACTGAGCATACAGGGAGCGGACTGCCACAATCAGACAGTCCGATACCCCATACTCTCTGAGCACTCCCCACAGGACTTCCCGAGGGACACGGTCGAATGCCTTCTCCAAGTCCACAAAACACATGTAGACTGGTTGGGCAAACTCCCATGCACCCTCAAGGACCCTGCCGAGAGTATAGAGCTGGTCCACAGTTCCACGACCAGGACGAAAACCACACTGTTCCTCCTGAATCCGAGGTTCGACTATCCGGCGTAGCTTCCTCTCCAGTACACCTGAATAGACCTTACCGAGAAGGCTGAGGAGTGTGATCCCACGATAGTTACAACACACCCTCCGGTTCCCCTTCTTAAAGAGAGGAACCACCACCCCGGTCTGCCAATCCAAAGGCACCATCCCCGATGTCCACGCGATGCTGCAGAGTCTTGTCAACCAAGACAGCCCCACAGCATCCAGAGCCTTAAGGAACTCCGGGCGGATCTCATCCACCCCTGGGGCCTTGCCACCGAGGAGCTTTTTAACTACCTCAGCAACCTCAGCCCCAGAAATAGGAGAGCCCACCACAGACTCCCCAGGCAGTGCTTCCTCATTGGAAGACGTGTTGGTGGGATTGAGGAGGTCTTCGAAGTATTCCCTCCACCGATCCACAACATCCGCAGTCGAGGTCAGCAGAACACCATCCTCGCCATACACGGCGTTGATAGTGCACTGCTTCCCCTTCTTGAGGCGGCGGATGGTGGTCCAGAATTGCTTCGAAGCCGTCCGGAAGTCGTTTTCCATGGCTTCCCCGAACTCCTCACATGTCCGAGTTTTTGCCTCTGCGACCGCTGAAGCCGCACACCGCTTGGCCTGTCGGTACCTGTCCGCTGCCTCAGGAGTCCTATGAGCCAAAATAACCCGATAGGACTCCTTCTTCAGCTTGACGGCATCCCTCACCGCCGGTGTCCACCAACGGGTTCTAGGATTACCGCCACGACAGGCACCAACTACCTTGCGGCCACAGCTCCAATGAGCCGCCTCGACAATAGAAGCGCGGAACATGGTCCATTCGGACTCAATGTCCAGGACCTCCCTCGTGACATGTTCAAAGTTCTTCCGGAGGTGGGAATTGAAACTCTCTCTGACAGGAGACTCTGCCAGACGTTCCCAGCAAACCCTCACGATGCGTTTGGGCCTGCCAGGTCTGTCCGGCATCCTCCCCCACCATCGCAGTCAACTCACCACCAGGTGGTGATCGGTTGAAAGCTCCGCCCCTCTCTTCACCCGAGTGTCCAAAACATGAGGCCGCAAATCCAATGACACAACTACAAAGTCGATCATGGAACTGCGGCCTAGGGTGTCCTGGTGCCAAGTGCACATATGGACACCCTTATGTTCGAACATGGTGTTTATTATGGACAATCTGTGACGGGCACAAAAGTCCAATAACAGAACACCACTCGGGTTCAGATCCGGGCGGCCATTCTTCCCAATCATGCCTCTCCAGGTTTCACTGTCGCTGCCAACATGAGCATTGAAGTCCCCCAGTAGAACGAGGGAATCACCCGGGGGAGCACTCTCAAGTACTCCCTCGAGCGAATCCAAAAAGGGTGGGTACTCTGAGCTGCGGTTTGGCGCGTAAGCGCAAACCACAGTCAGGACCCGTCCCCCCACCCGAAGGCGGAGGGAAGCTACCCTCTCGTCCACCGGGTTGAACTCCAACGTACAGGCTCTGAGCCAGGGGGCAACAAGAATTGCCACCCCAGCCCGTCGCCTCTCATTGCCGGCAACGCCAGAGTGGAAGAGAGTCCAGCCCCTCTCGAGAGAACTGGTTCCAGAGCCCTTGCTGTGCGTCGAAGTGAGTCCGACTATATCTAGCCGGAACTTCTCGACCTCGCGCACTAGCTCAGGCTCCTTCCCCCCCAGCGAGGTGACATTCCACGTCCCAAGAGCTAGCTTATGTAGCCGAGGATCGGACCGCCAAGTGCCCTGCCGTCGGCTTCCGCCCAGCTCACACTGCACCCGACCTCTATGGCCCCTGCTATGGGTGGTGAGCCCATTGGAGGGGGGACCCACGTTGCCTCTTCGGGCTGTGCCCGGCCGGGCCCCATGGGGACAGGCCCGGCCACCAGGCGCTCGCCATCGTGCCCCACCTCCGGGCCTGGCTCCAGAGGGGGGCCCCGGTGACCCGTGTCCGAGCGAGGGAAATCTGGGTCCTTTATTTTTATTCGTCATGGAGGTCTTCGAGCTGCTCTTTGTCTGATCCCTCACCTAGGACCAGTTTGTCTTGGGAGACCCTACCAGGGGGCATAAAGCCCCCGGACAACATAGCTCCTAGGATCATTGGGACACGTAAACTCCTCTACCACGGTAAGGTGGCAGCTCAGAGAGGAGAAAAATTAAGCAGCTAAACAAAACTTTAGCATTATTAGTCTTAGATATTTTTTTATGTTAGCCTTTTTTAAGAAATGCAATTGTAAATTGACAGTGCTCTTGTCCATATAGTGTTGAAAGCAATGACTAGGGATATGTATGCATGTGAAATTCAGCCATTATTAATCAGTAAGGTACCGTATATGTACACATAAAGAGTGTTAAAGGTAACACACTTTGTACCTTAACTAGCCTTGATGAATAAATATACAAGTGCAGTAGGGTTGTGGGAAACATTCTGCTCTTAAACATGTAACATATTGCTTCCAAAAAATAATCTTAACATTTTGAATAGGTTTTGAAAAAAAACTTGTTTAAATAGTGAAAAACTGAGTATTGATTGAAAAAGAAACAGAGGGACAAGCGGTAGGAAATGGATGGATGGATGGAAACCGAAAACATGATTAAAAAGTAATTGGGTGAACAGGTTTGGCTCTGATTTAACATTACTTTAATGAATAAATGTACAAATGCAGTAGGAGGACCCTGCTTTTCCATGATGTGTACTAATGCACAAATGTGCATGGTGTACAATTGTAATAGAAATCATTAAACTAGGAAAATGAGATACACATACACATTTATTTTGCATTATTATGTCTTAGTTTTGAAAAAGAGCCGTTCTAAAATACAAACAAACAAGAAATTATTATCTGCTTGTGAAGAACGCATACACGTAAACAAGGTTAGATTTAAAAAGCAATGGTAAAAGCAAGGGGATGGTTGGTAGTCTAAAAGCACCAAACAATTCTCACTACGCAAAACATTTTAAAATCAAGAAGCTAAAGTTGACTTGCAGCTATTCAGTCAATTTAATGGTATTGTATTGTTGTACAATATCCAGCCATCCATTTTCTACCGCTTGTACCTCTCGGTTGGAGATTAAACATGTGAACATTAGAAAAAGAAGAAAACTATCAATATTCCTACAAAACAGGCAATTAAAACATTGTGTTAAATAGTTGAAAAATAATATGTGTATTAAACATTAACAGTACTTACACAAGGCATGGATCAAAACTCTTGTAATCTGAACAATAAACTAAATGTATTTTCCTGAAAATCTTACAATGATAAAACGTAGACATTTAAAGTTTAAAAATTAGTATGGGAAGATTTGAAAAACTTTGGCATTATTAGCTTTAAACATTTACCATTCATATGAAACTAATTGTTCATCTTTTTTAACTGCTTGATGTGGCTTAAACCACAACTCAAACATACAATCAACGACATGCCTTTAGTATTATTTGTAGTATCGTCTAATCTATTGTTGCATAGTATATTTTAATGTTGGTAAAAAATATTTACTGTGTTGGTGGTATTTAAAATAAAGATATATTTTTAAAACAAAGAATGTCATATTTCTAACTTCCTTAGTTTGACTGTGATATAAAGTAAGATTAAATGGAGCATTATAAAACAGATAGTGTTTCAACATTTTCTTGAAAATAGTAGGCAGTGTTAGGGTTAGGTAGAAACCAGTGACATGCGGTCACTGGAGGCAGGTGAGGCACCTGCCATCATGGAAAGAAAAAAAAAGAAAAAATTATATATATATTTTTAAATTGTTATATGTATTCAGTGATTATACTATAAAGTTATTTTCCATTTAACTTCACCAGTTTTAGATTATTTTTATTCAAAATCGCTGAATTTTCACATTTGCCGTTCAAATACTTAGAAGAGACGGTGCGGTGATCAGCAGCCAGTTGAGGCACGTCACTCAGTTGTGCCTCAACATGGATTGCGGACTCGGCTAACTGCTGGCCTGCTGTGCAGTGAGACCGTATTGCTATATGAATTATATTATACATTTCCATAGTTTAGTTAGCTGAGGTATATAATGTACAGTGTATTTTATCAACAACTGTATGTGTGTAAAGTATTTCTTGTGCTGAGCAATCATAAAACTGCTGCGAAGACGGACTGGCTGAGGCTCGCAGTAATCCCTCCTCCTAGTGCCGGTTAATGCACCCCTGCCGCAGAATGCACCCCCCGACGGGAGCGCCACACCAACCAAAGCCCACACCCAAATCCTTCACGTGCAAGACCGAATCCACCCAAAAAAAGTCACTTAACAAGAAGCCAAAAAGTGCAAAAACAACAATGCTCACGCCGGAGGAGCCGTGAACGACTGCAGGGACACAACATTAGGTACACCTGCAGACTGCAGCACGGATTTCATATTTCATTCATTCACAACTCTTCCAACACGAACACCACTGTTCCCGCACTTATAAGTAAAGGTAAGACCATAATAAAGTTTTTTTATTAAATGTGCTTTTTTGTGTGCTACAGTTTGTATGTGTAAAGTTAAAGTTAAGTTAAAGTACCAATGATTGTCACACACACACTAGGTGTGGTGAAATTTGTCCTCTGCATTTGACCCATCCCCTTGTTCACCCCCTGGGATGTGAGGGGAGCAGTGGGCAGCAGCGGCGCCGCGCCCGGGAATAATTTTTGGTGATTTAACCCCCAATTCCAACCCTTGATGCTGAGTGCCAAGCAGGGAAGAATGCTGGTATGAGCTTTTAAACATAACCCGTTAACTGCTGCCAATCAAATGGTGAATAAGATACTCTTTAGGGTTCACATGTTTGTAAATCTGACTGTAATGAAGTCAGTGCCTCACCAGTCATGAACCTCATCGCACGTCACTGGTAGAAACTGATGGGATGTTGCGATGTCATTGTATAATCAGTTGTCTCAGCATCATCCAACAATGGGGAGCGTGATTACATTCAATCATGAAGGCTGTGACTATTCCGATTCTTACGACAGAGCAAATGTAACTTAATTAACAGGATTAAACTTATACTAAACACAAAAAAAAAAAAATATTGTGTCATTTACAATACCCTCAAATTTACCGCTGTCACTGGAGTTACAACTCTTGGTCCTGTGACGATTAAAGCTTGGTCCAAACACGCGCGTGTTCCACACCCAGGTTTGACAAACCCCTTCATTGTTATCTCAATAAACAGCTGTCAAGATCGGTTTTAAACTGCATCAGACAAGAGGGTGGGACCCCCATGTTCACACACTAGGGACAATTTAGTGTTGTCAATATGCCTATTCCCAGGTGCATGTCTTTGGAGGTGGGAGGAAGCCAAAGTACACAGTCCCAGGGAGAACATGCAAACTCCATGCAGAAAGACCCCGAGCTTGGAGATGGAACCAGGACCTTCTCGCTGTGAGGCACGAGCGCTACCCACTGCCACACTGTGCTGCCACTGAATACTGAACCCTTGTGGGTACTTATTTTCAACTGATATTAAGTTTACTCCAAAAACAAATGACTTTATTGACCACAAAACATAAGTGTTTGTAATATTTCCAACATCAAGCATGAATAACTTAATATTAAGCAATACATTTGAGGGATTATGACACAACCTTGCAAACAAAATAGTGGTCACTACAGAAACATGTGCAGTCACTACCGAAACACTCGGCGTTTAAAAAGAAAAGACAGTGTATTGAGTTATCAATTAAAATATTATACCGATTGGTTAAGTGTATGTTCAATTTCATAAATCATTAACTCTGAAATCAATTTCACTTTGCATTTCAGAAAAAAAGATTGCATGTATTGAAGTAAGAAATATTGTTGAAAAAATCTTTTTTATGGATTTTATTGTGAAAAACCTCAATAATTATTTAAAAATAATCTCTATACAAGGGAAGTAACCATAGTAGCAGGTTAGCATAATATTTTTTATTCGTAATTTATTGCTATGTTTCGATAGTGACACATTTGGTGAGAGGAAAAACAATTCCCGATATTCTGAAAATACAAGACATTTTTAGAAATGTGTACTTCCGTTATTGTACAATTAAAATAGTGACAAAGTATTGAGAATACAACTTCCAAAATGTACAAATATTTCCAACCTCACTTTGAACCAATCTTTGGAATCGCCTCCAATAGGTTCCATTGTAAGCTGACTTTTACACCCATTTATTTAATAGTTAGAATCCATTAAAAAATGAAAAACATATGTGTGTTTGTCATACATAAGGATTGTGAATGATAGGCAAACTTTTTAAAAGAAAATGCTGTTTTCCTTTAAATCAAAGAGGGATAGCATCAAACACTACTCGCCGTAACCATTTAATACTTAGTAAAAATCCATCAATATACATAGTATTTACATGCAACTGTATCTTAGGACCAACAATAGTAATTACATACCAGTGGTCTCTATGATCTTTACTCATTATAATTCCATTCTTGTACTTTTGTCCATTGCATCCGCTTCAGATGACTTAACTCTAATATTTCTCTCCAATATATTTTATGCTTGTCACATAATATCAAGTATCAAACACATCAAAACATTCACATGTGCATCAATGCCATAAAGAAAAATACATCATTATCATTGGTATCAGAGTTTTGAAAGCTGTATCAGTGGTGTCTTTAGCTTTGATTGTGATGTGTATTTTTTTTTTTGACCCAACAATATTGTATATTTCATTACCTGTCATCTTGTTTTTTTGCTTATTTAGAGTTGAGTTAAATCCAGTGGGATCCATGTGTTATTATATATATGATGTTATGATATACGTATGTGTGTTGTGTTCCAATTTTTCACAGTTAACAAACCAAAACACGGAAACTAAATACAAGTTCACAATTTACAGCAGAAAACAGACACACTTGTTGTTCTAATTCCACAAATGCAAAGTTGTTGTATTTAAAGGAGGTATAATCTGACTGACTAAAGATTGCAGAATGTCTCTCTCTCTCTCTCCCTCCCTTCTTCCTACACAGCGTTATCCCAGGCCTCCCGGTCATCGTAGACCTTGTACGGAGGGAAGCTGGGATACTGCAAACAGATCTGACACAGTCTCCACTTCAAGTCGTTGTGCAATTCCACCTTCCACTCTCTCCTCCATTGCAGATACACGCGATAGTGCTTGACGTCACCCGCCAGCTGCTGCAGATACTTGCCAAGCTCTTTCACCGACGCAAACTGGTCAACGTGGATGAACGAATGAGGCGGCGCCACAACCTCGTAATCTTGCACAGATGCTCCCAGGACGACCGGAACCGCCCCAGATTGGTAAGAATTCCTCCACAGCTTCTCAGAGATGTAATCTTTGGCGATGGTGTTCTCGAAGGCTAAATAGAAATAGCAGCGAGACAGGGTGGGAAGAAGGTTTTTGGGTGCAAGAGGAACATTTGTCCACTGTCCGTAGACCTTCACAGGGACGACACTGCTGAGTTCTTTGTACACTTGGCTTCTTTTGTAGGACTCTTGGTAGTTTCTGACCACCCAGCAGACCAGATCTGTTTTTTTCCATTGGATGTTTTTCATTGGCTTTTTAGAGTCCTGTGGTAGAAGTCAGAGGTGTGGACTCGAGTCACATGACTTGGACTCGAGTCAGACTCGAGTCATGAATTTGATGACTTTAGACTCGACTTGACAAAATGTAAAGAGACTTGCAACTCCACTTAGACTTTAACATCAATGACTTGTGATTTCACTTGGACTTGAGCCTTTTGACTTGACATGACTTGCTACTTTTCCCAAAACCCAAAGCTTAAAAAGTTATTTGGGAGCGCTCCATACCTTCCATTTTCTACGTCTGCGTCGATCAGCGTGTTGTTCCTGTCAGCTGGTGTGCTCTCAGTACAATAGCCAATCAAATTAGATCTACGTTGTTTTCATCACACAGCATTCATCCAATCAAATTGCAGTACAATCAATGAGGAAGAGTTGTCAAACAACGCGCCAGTGAGAAACAATTATGCCAAAGTTGGTTTCGTTCGGGTATAAAAACTACGACTTGGTCAACAAAAAACGAATTGCCGTATGCAAATCACGCAGTTCGAAGATTACAGACGGAGACGCAACAACTTCCAACTTCGTTCGACATTTGAAGTTGCACAAAGAAGGGTAAGTTTTGAATGTAAGGTAACGTTTATTGGCTAAGTAACGTGACTTTTATTTGCTGTGTCGTTAAATCAGTGAGGCTGCAAACTCACTGCTAACGTTATAACCATAGACATCTTATAAGTAGACGCAGCATCGAGCGCTACTGCCTACTGGCGCAGACGAGACGCGGGGCCGCCATCTTGGAGTGGTGATCCGCTCCACTCAGTGCAATTCATTTGGCAGGAGCAATTAACTGTCAGCGCATTTAATTCATTTTACCTCACTGAAAACCACTGATTTTCACGCACTTTTTTTTGTCATACGTGTAGCTATGATAACGGACACATGTTTTGGTGTGTTTTATTATTAATAGTTTGCTTAACAGTAATATAATATTCTTATACGCTATAAATGACCAGACGTCCGAGATCAAAACTGGGAATATAATCCCAGAGAAGGGGGAAAAACGGTCAGCTATTTTTAAGTTGAAGAAACAATATGATTAGGTTATATATATATGCGCATATCCTACATAAACAATGTATGAATACATTAGATATCTATATATCTTAGGGACCTATAGACTGTATCTCTGTTGCTTCAGAGTTTACTCTGTCTTGACACTTTGTATTGATATTTTGTATTACATTCTTCCCTTAAATGATAATGTTTACAGTGATTGTTTTTTGTGTATTTTGTATGTATGTCGCTTTGGATAAAAGCGTCTGCCAAATACTTAAACATATATAAACACCTGAAAGTCAGCTAAAACCACCAATCTGTTTCACTGGATTCAGAATAAAACCAAATGCTGTTTTACCCAGCAATGTTGGTATTTGAATATTGTTACTTGAAGACTTATTCCTGGTTACAATTATACTGTTAAGAAAGTATTGTCTTATATTTTGCCTAAAATGAGAATGCATCATAACCAGTGGCGGCTGGTGAATTTTGTTTTAGGTGGGGCTGAAAGTTTGTAAACCAAACCCCTGTAGGGGGGTCCTCCTCCCCCAGAAGATTAATTTGTGGTTTTCACATACAAATATTGAAGATCTTTGCTCCTTCTCAACTCTGTGGTAATATTATTTTCATAAAATACAACCAATAGTACGTTAATGTTAAATCGTACTTGTGAAAAGTAATCCCCCGATTCCTATTTTCAACAGTCCGCTCATTTGAGCAGGAAAACGCTGAACACCAGCCCGGCATCTTTGTTTTCTACCTGTCAACTGTCAGTTTAGCATCTTTGTTTTCTACCTGTCGACTGTCAGTTTAGGCTGCTCGCCGGCTTCTCATCACCACTTCAAGATGGCGGCCAAATTGCTGCGTCTACTTATAAGATGTCTATGGTTATAACGTCATTGCAAACACGGCAATCTGTTGCGTCCACTGCAGTTCGCTACCTTATTCATACTTTTTGTCAAGTGATTTTTTTAAGCAGGGTTGCATGAGGTACCAATACATAACGTTACGTTAGTCAATGTATCACACACAGTAATGTAGCGTTAGTCAATGTATCACACACAGTAACATTACATTAGTCAATGTATCACACACACTAACGTAACGTTAGACGGCGGTCAGCAGCACCGCGTATTTTAGCCACCTACAAAAAGACAAACATAGTCAAATGAAGGTCAGTTAAAATGTATACTATATTAAGAATATGTGTACATATTGCATAGGGCCCTGACATCTAAAAAGTACAACTCTGTTCATTGTTTTGTTCATGTATTTGTTATGTTTTTCATGTGTACGCATACATAAACACACATACAGTATGAGATGAGATCAATGAGATAAGGTAAGAACAGGATAGAAACTGCTGTGGAACTAGTTACAATGCAATATGCCATGGAAATACAATGTTAACACTTTTGTACAAATAAGTACAGTTGCACTTGTTTTTTCAAATGTGTTTATTCTGTAAAGGAATGAGTTAAATGTTTAAAATGACTGGTTAATAGTGCTATTATGAAGAGCAATGTCAGCACTATTTTTTTTCCTGCAATTTCAAATGCACTTGTTTTAATAAATAAATACAGCATTTTAAAAGCATACACAATCTGTGTAAATATATTAGTCTGTGGTTAAAAAGAACTTGAAAGGACTCGAAACTCAAAATGCAGGACTTGGGACTTGACTTGAGACTTTCCAGTCTTGACTTTGGACTTGACTCGGGACCTGCCTGTCTTGACTCGGGACTTGACTCGAGACTTGAGAGCAAAGACTTGAGACTTACTTGTGACTTGCAAAGCAATGACTTGGTCCCACCTCTGGTAGAAGTCCACCGTATGGTATGCTAACATCTGTGTCCCTCCTGAAGTTCACAGTGAGTTTGAACAAACCTGCAAATCGTCTCCGGTCTCCGTTGCGAACAGACGCCTCCATGGATATCCAAGCCCACCTCTGGCCTGGCGGTCTGGGAAGCTTTAGGGGAAGTTTCTCTTTGTTAATTCTAAGCTCTCGGTTAAAGAACACCACCACGTCCGCCTCTGAAAACAAGGACCTCTGTGTCACAACCCTGCAGTTTGGGCGGTATAGCTCGGTTGGTAGAGCGGCCGTGCCAGCAACTTGATGGTTCCAGGTTTGATCCCCGCTTCTGCCATCCTAGTCACTGCTGTTGTGTCCTCGGGCAAGACACTTTACCCACCTGCTCCCAGTGCCACCCACAGTGGTTTAAATGTAACTCAGATATTGGGTTTCACTATGTAAAGCGCTTTGAGTCACAAGAGAAAAGTGCTATATAAATATTATTCACTTCACTTCACAGTTTGGGATGCCAAAGTGTTTCCAGCAGATGTCCTGGCTGAAATTCAAAACGTTGTCATAAGGCCAGTGCCACTGCAGGATGTTTACATTATGTTGCTTGGAGTTTTTGGAGGAGGAAGCAGCTAAAAACGAGGATTTCCTCAGCCAGTCGTAAGAAGACCCATTATCAAAACACAGAGGATGCAGAGGAAGCAGAGGAATAATTGTAGTGTAGCCTTTTTGGTATGATTGCACTGTTACAAGAGAAACAGAACAATGTTTGACATGAGGAAGTTGCAGTAGTCCAGTCAAAATTGGAACTAGGACATCGTTAAGGTAAATGAAGCTGAGACGAGAAGGCGTCGCATTGAAGAAGCTTTGCCTCTTCCTGCTCATTTTTGAACATGCTGAAATTGAATTGCGCAAGTGTAAATGTGACGTTCTTAATGTCCCTTTTGCAAGCATGTCTAACATTAAAAATAACTGGGGATTTAGAAAAAAAATGCCACATTTGAGCTCAAACAGGAGAATAACTACAATTAGCGGCATCTAAAAAAAATAATTCTATAAAACATCCATCAACCCATGAATAAAAATGTAAAATTGAGAGAATATTAGTAGTAATATTGATATAGCAATATTTAAAATAGAAAATAACAAAATAAAAATGGAGAACCTAAGAAGAGTTTCACATGATCGGTAAACAGCCTGATTAAAAAGGTGTGTCTTTAACCTTTTTTGTAAAATATCAATGGTCTCTTTAGTGCTGAGGGGCTCTTTGGCAGGCTGTACTGCAGGTGGGGGCCATAGTTGGCTAAATGCCGCCTCACCGCTCGTCTTTGTTCTAGTATTTCCATCCATCCATCGATTTTCTACAGCTTGTCCCGTTCGGGGTTGCGGGGAGTGCTCAGCTGCATTCGGGTGGAAAGCGGGGTACACCGGTAAAGATAAATGTTTGGTGCCAGAAAATGTCAGGATCTATGCGGGTTGATACAGTAAAAGCAGGTCAGATAGATAATAAGGTGCAAAGCCATTAAGACATTTAAAAACTAATAATAGAACGTTAATATCTACCCTGAAGTGGGCATGGAGACAATGCAGCGACTTTAAAACTGGTGTAATGTGCTCCTGCCCTCTGGCCCTTGTCAGCACACGTGCAGCTGAGTTTTGTAATAATTGTAGAGTTCTGATTTCAGGACCTATAGTATTAATATGTATCTCCAAAAGATGGGGGCCATAGGGGTTGCCCGCGGAGGATTCTGTGGGGTCAAAGGTTCATGGCGCGTGACTTATACATACCACCAATTTTAGGTGGTTTTTTACCCGAAACCGAAACCCGGAAGCATATTTCCTATCCAGCAGCCATTCTATTTTTGTAGTTTTTATTAATAAATCTGCCATCTTATTTGTAGTCAATACATCATAATGATTATGACCTATAATCGGAGGTATACGTCATATCCGGCCGCCATTTTTAATTTTGTCATTTTTATAGTGTGTAAGGCATCATCTTGGTTGTAGTCCAAGTGGAGACCAGCTGCTGGGTCTCTGCCACACCAGAGTCTATTCGGAGAGATTGGAGGAGATGCGGATGAAGAGACAGGGCTGCGGAGCTAGCGCTGAGCGCCGGGACAGACGGGCTTCACAGTGTCTTGGTTGAATGAGCATGTATCAGACACCTCGGTCTCCTTAGATGGATCCTCGCTCATCCATGCAGACTGGACACTTGCCGAGAGTTAGTGGGCAGCCTAGGGTGGAGTCAGCTCTCTTGGTTGCTTTGTTGAGTCTGCTCCTGTCTCTGGCCATGCTCCCACCACCCCAGCAGATGATGACTTGTGATTTAGGGCTATATAAATAAACATTGATTGATTGATTGATTGATGGCGTGGGACATCGCAGAGGCCACCACAGAGTATATGAGTGTTGAAATTATGTTTTTGTTTGGTTGCTTGTCTATGCATGGTGCAATCGTGTGTGCGCAATATATATTATTGGTTATTTTTTGTTTTTTTTGTTGTTTTACTTTTGTAGCTGTATGTAGAAATGGCACTGCTGGAGTGGCAGCTGGTTGCATCAGCTCTGCTCTTTTAATGTCTTTAATGTCCTTTGTATTCTTTAATGTTTCTCTCTTAAATACATAGACTGAATATTATTGTTTGTGTTTGTTTTTGTTTTCATTTTTCTAATTTTTAAAGCCATTTTTAAGTTAGCGCTAACCACTTTGTATTACCAAAGGCTGTTTTGTTAATGTCTCAAGCTATGCGCACATGGACACATTTAATCGGATTAAAGCCCAACTGGAATAAAAATGCTTCAGTAAACAAGCCATTCAGAATATTCTTACCCGTTCAACATGTTTGGATCAAAATTTAATTCCGTTTAACCCTGTTTTTCTGTATTTGGGTCTTACAGGGTTAAGACGGGTGGTTTATGCCAATAGTCATTCAGATTGTAGCGCATGAAACCAAAGCTTCCGAAATTCGGGTTACAATTTCCCTTACTACGCATGTCTTTGATGTCAGCTTTACTTTGGGGGTGGAGCGGGGACTAAATTTAATAGTGTCAGAGATTGATTGATTGAGACTTTTATTAGTAGGTTGCACAGTGAAGTACATATTCCGTAAAATTGACCACTAAATGGTAACACCCGAATAAGTTTTTCAACTTGTTTAAGTCGGGGTCCACTTAAATTGATTTGTGATACAGATATATACTATCAGATATATACTATCATCATAATACAGTCATCACACAAGATAATCATCAGGGTATATACATTGAATTATTTGCAGTATTTACAATCTGGGGTGTGGAGGGGGGTTGGGGGGGGATTAGGTTTGGTTGTTATCATCAGTAATCAACAATTTAGAACAGACAAATGGATATTGAAACAGTGTAGGTCTGACTTGGTAGGATATGTACAGCAAGTAGTGGACATAGAGAGAGAGAGAGAGATCAGAAGGCATAAGAAAAGCATCTACATTTGATTGTTTACATTTGATTATTAACTATCCGGGGAGGGTGTTAGTTTAGGGTTGAAGTTGCCTGGAGGTGAACTTTTATTGCGGTTTTGAAGGAGGATAGAGATGCACTTTCTTTTATACCTGTTGGGAGTGCATTCCACATTGATGTGGCATAGAAAGAGAATGAGTTAAGACCTTTGTTAGATTGGAATCTGGGTTTAACGTGGTTAGTGGAGCTCCCCCTGGTGTTGTGGTTATGGCGGTCATTTACGTTATGGAAGTAGTTTGACATGTACTTCGGTATCAGAGAGGTGTAGTGTATTTTATAGACTAGGCTCAGTGCAAGTTGTTTTACTCTGTTCTCCACCCTGAGCCAGCCCACTTTGGAGAAGTGGGTAGGAGTGCGTTGGGATCTGGGGTGGATGTCTAGAAGTAATCTGACTAGCTTGTTCTGGGATGTTTGGAGTTTAGATTTGAGGGTTTTGGAGGTGCTAGGGTACCAGGAGGTGCATGCGTAATCGAAAAAGGGTTGAACGAGAGTTCCCGCTAGAATCCTCATGGTGCTTTTGTTGACCAGAGAGGAGATTCTATAGAGAAATCTTGTTCGTTGGTTGACCCTTTTGATTACCTTGGTTGCCATTTTATCACAGGAAAGATTAGCCTCTAGAATGGAACCTAGGTAGGTGACCTCATCTTTCCTGGTGATAACAATGTCACCCACTTTTATAGTGAAGTCATTGACTTTCTTAAGGTTGATGTGGGACCCAAACAGGATGGATTCCGTTTTACCCAAGTGTATGGATAGCTTGTTGTCAGCGAGCCAGGTACAAGTTCTACAGAGTTCAGCACTGAGGATTTTCTCCACCTGTGACTTGTCCTTGTCTGATACCAGCAGGGCCGAGTCATCCGCAAACAAGAACAATTCACAGTCGCATGCTGATGACAAAGCGTTTATGTGTACTAGGAACAGTAAAGGCCCCAATATACTGCCTTGGGGGACTTCCCAGCTTATTGAGAGGTGGGGGGGGGGCAAGGTGCCATTCACCTCTACCACCTGTTCCCTCCCCTCCAAGTAAGATTGCATCCAGCTCGATGAGGTCTTGTCAAATCCGATTGCTCTGAGCTTATCCAACAGTATAGCGTGGTCAACGGTGTCAAAGGCCTTCTGAAGGTCCAGCATGACCATGCCGCAGTATTTGCCCGCGTCCACCTCATGTTTGATGTGGTCGGTCAGATAGAGAAGGCATGTGTCAGTGGAGTGGTTAGTTCTGAAGCCGGATTGGAATTTGTACATGAGTTTATTGGTGGCAAGGTTACTATCGACCTGTTCATAAACTATTTTTTCCATTACTTTCGAAATGGATCTGAGAATAGAAACAGGTCGGTAGTTGCCAGGTTTCAATTTGCTTTCTTTTTTAAAGAGGGGAGTTACTCTTGCTATCTTAAAATCTTTTGGTACTTGGCCTTGTGAAATTGAGAGGTTTATTATGTACGTGATGATTGGGGCAATGATGGAGGCAGAGTCCCTGAGAAATCTGGAGGGGATATTGTCAAGGCCTTGTTTAGGTGGAGCGTGCTCAATTTTTTAAGCACCTCATGAGCTGTGACCATTTCTAATTTGAAATCATTGTTGGATACTCCTAGCTTTCTGTAGAAAGCTTTAATGTGTTCTACACCAAAGCGACCAGAGTGGTTGGACAGCTTATTGACAAGAGTTGCGGCTATGCTGGTGAAAAAGGCGTTAAGTCTGCTTGCTACCTCCAATTTGTCTGTAATGAGGGAGTCACCCTCATTGATGCTGATGTTGGTGAGTCTGGTTTTAAGTTTTTGGCTGCAACCGGGAAGCTGGTTGTTGAGAATTTTCCAGAGCTCACGTGGCTTATTTGTGTTTTCCTCTATTTTGTCGTAAATGTAATTTTTTTTAAGGATTTAGTCAGGTTGGTTGACTTATTTCTTAATTTATTGCATTGCTTCTGTTTTACATTTTTGGTATTCGGAGTATTTTCTGTCTCTGTCTTTTATGGCAGCTAATAGGTCCGGATTCATCCCCACACAGCAATAAGACTCCGCGGCGGATCCCCCGCGGAGGTATTGCGCTTTCCGGAACGGACCCGCGAAACGGACCCGTATTGGAGTCCACTTGTTCTCAGGAACGGATCCACCACGGAGGCGGGTCGCGGACCCGTTGTGGCTCCGAGCTGGATCCGCTCCGCATCCATGATCAAAACCTAACCTGCCGCGGACCAGCAACGGACTCATAAAAACCCGTTTTGGACCCGTTTATCTTATTTTCACAATCTCTTCTGTTCTTGCTGTAGGATAAAATAGGAAACTAACACTATCACTATAGGCCCTACTACAGCAATATAGGCTTAAATATGCATTGCCTTGTATTTTTAAACTAACAATATTGTTAATAGGCAGAAACAGAAAATGGTCAATTCACTCTATAAAGTAAATATATACGGTAATATATAAATATATATATAAATAGTAAATATAAATATTTGTGATCAGGGTGGTGTGCAAGACATCCAAAATGTTCAAACAATATCGTTATTTGGTTCCTTGATCAGAGTACTGTATGTGGATACATCTGTGTGGTTTTGTCATGTTTGTTTGGCTCTGTTGGATATCATGTTTCAGTGTTTATTCTCATTACTCATAATCCTGACATTAGCTATTGACCTTAGTTAATGACAAAAGTTATTGACAAAGTTTGAAGAAAATATGTGATTGGTTGTGAATTTGAATTCTTTCCTAAATCTGTGGCACAGAATGACCATCCGGTATTTGTCAGTTATTGCTGACCAGAGCAGGAAATGTTGTTGGCCATTCTTCCTCCTCGCCATGTTGGCCTGTAGGCCAGGCTGGATCCAGGCTCCTCTGTCTGCCACATGTTGAGGGCTGGTGCAGGGGATGGAGGGAGTCGAGGAGGGACTGCCGTTCCTAGTAACTGATAATACCCAAGGGGCCAATCTATTCACTAATATTTCAGAGATCAGTCCCTACCTTGTGTAACTCTCTGCATGTTAAATGCAGGTGCTGGCGAAGGCATATGAATACTTTCCTTTCCCATGGTGAGGTGCTAAGGGAGATAAATTGGTATTCAATGGTTGTGATCTGTTAACCATGGTTACTGGATGCTGAGACTTTTCATGCAATATTGTTAAGTTATCTCCAGTTGAGGAGTTGAGTTGACGAGTACTAATGACTCTTGCTGGCACTCAGCGAGACGGTGGAGCTGGGAGAAGGGATACAAGGAGAGGGGAATATCTTTAGCACTAAGAATGTTAACCATATCTTTAATATTAATGTGGTGGTTTCGTTTTTTCGATGTTAAGAGATTATTCCTTACTCTGCCAGTGCAATTGGCTTGCCAACCCCAGAGATGCGAGGTCACCATTTCCCGGGTCTTCCTCGCTATCATCCGAGTCCCCGAGACGATGGCTGTTGGGTAACCATATCATTAGGATTATTGCAATACCAAAATTGCCAAATATACATATAGTACAAGCATCTCTGGTCTATTTTTGAATGCTACCGGAAATAACCTTCCTATTACTGTAGAAACATGACAAAAACAAGTCAGAACACACTTACACTGGCTTCCTGTTCCTTTTTTCTGGCAGCTCAACCTCATTCTCTGCCTCAGATTGCAGGTCTGAGGTGTTGCAGCCGTTTCGATATTGTTGCATTATTTTGAATGCGTCTTTGTAGTTGTCTAAAATTGAATATGTTAAAATGAACATGAGTTTCAAATTAGCTGTAGAGCTGAACAGAATATTATTATTATTGATGATGATGTATCAGGTCTCTCTCTTACAAGAGACCTGGTCAGAACATCATACTTGCCAACCCTCCCGGATTTTCCGGGAGACTCACGAAATTCAGCGCCTCTCCCGAAAACCTCCCGGGACAAATTTTCTCCCGAAAATCTCCCGAAATTCAGGCGGACCTGAGTGACGTGTCGACAGCCTGTTTTCACGTCCGCTTTCCCACAATATAAACAGTGTGCCTGCCCAATCACGTTATAACTGTAGAATGATCGAGGGCGAGTTCTTGGTTTCTTATGTGGGTTTATTGTTAGGCAGTTTCATTAACGTCCTCCCAGCGAGGCAACAACACACAATTACAACAGTCATGTTTTCGTCTACCGTTTGTCTGCCGTAAACAGCAATGTTGTGACACTCTTAAAAAAGGACAATACTGCCATCTACTGTACATGCATATGTGACATTAACATCTACAGCAGGGGTGCTCACACTTTTTCTGCAGGCGAGCTACTTTTCAATTGATCAAGTCGTGGGGATCTACCTCATTCATATATATAATTTATATTTACTTATTTATGAAATATATGTTTTTGTTAACAAGTTAAAGGTGTTTAATGATAATACAAGCATGTTTAACACATATAGTTAATATTGTTAATAAGTTAAAGGTGTTTAAAGATAATGCAAGCATGTTTAACACATATAGTTAATATTGTTAACAAGTTAAATATGTTTAATGATAATGCAAGCATGTTTAACACATATAGCTAATATTGTTAACAACTTAAAGGTGGTTAAATATAATACAAGCATGTTTAACACATATAGTTAATATTGTTAACAAGTTAAAGGTGGTTAAAGATAATACAAGCATGTTTAACACATATAGTTAATATTGTTAACAAGTTAAATGTGTTTAAAGATAATACAAGCATGTTTAACACATATAGTTAATATTGTTAACAAGTTAAAGGTGTTTAATGATAATACAAGCATGTTTAACACATATAGTTAATATTGTTAATAAGTTAAAGGTGTTTAAAGATAATACAAGCATGTTTAACACATATAGTTAATATTGTTAATAAGTTAAAAGTGTTTAAAGATAATACAAGCACATATAGATTCCTTTCTTTCATGAAGACAAGAATATAAGTTGGTGTATTACCTGATTCTGATGACTTGCATTGATTGGAATCAGACAGTAGTGCTGATAACGTCCGCATTTTCGAATGGAGGAGAAAAAAAGTCCTCCTTTCTGTCCAATACCACATGAAAGTGGTTGGTTTTTGGCATCTTATTTATCCAGCTTCCGTACTCCTTTGTATACACTTTACAAGAAATACATTGTCGGCAAACTCCGTAGCTTGCTAGCTTGTGCACGCCAGCTTTCTGAGACTGTTATTTTGTTAGCGCAGGCAGGATGAAGCAGAGCTTTTATTGCGCAACTGTGCAGTCGGTCTTTGCAGTTTTGACGACAGGTACGGCGCCAGAGTCTGTTGAAATAAAGTGTTTCTCGCCTTCCTGTCGGTAATTTTAATGAGCTGGCAGCAGCCAGCGTCATCTCAGAAGACCCTCGGGTGCCGTGAATGTCAATCAAGTGACGAAAGTGACGTCATAGTGAAGATTTATGATCGCTCATTTTTAGGACTATTTTTTTAATGCCTGGCTGGTGATCGACTGACACACCCTCCACGATCGACCGGTAGCTCGCGATCGACGTAATGAGCACCCCTGATCTACAGCTTTTAGAGAGTGCAGTGCACAACTGCGCGCACAACAAGGAGACAAAGCAGAATGCATCATCAGAGAGGGTGTTCACCATGGTTAGAAAAACAGTGACAGAGAATAGAACAAGGATGGACAATTCAACCCTTAACTCAACTATGAGTAGATGAGTGTTATGTGTGTGTATATGTGTCAAGTATATATATATATATATATATATATATATATATATATATATATATATATATATATATATATATATATATATATATATATATATATATATATGAAATACTTGACTTGGTGAATTCTAGCTGTAAATATACTCCTCCCCTCTTAACCACGCCCCCCCCCCCCCCCCCCCCCCCCCGCCCCCCCCCACCTCCTGAAATCGGAGGTCTCAAGGTTGGCAAGTATGCAGAACATAGACAGAATAGGTTATTCCAAGCAGAAAGAGAAGCAACTATGACGTTATTTTTAAACAAGAAATTTATGAATTTGCATACCACAAGTTTGGACAACAGAAACGTCATCTGTCATCTGCCCCTATTCCTGTCATGTCTGTCATGTCTGTCTGAATCTGATGAAGCCTACACGTGTTGTAGATGTCCACACAGACAGAGTTTTTGGCCCGTGCGCAAACTCACGAGACCAGGAAACACCGTAATAACTGCCGCTAGCATTAAAATAATCCACGTGGATTATTTAGCATATAAAAGTCCGGTTTTTACAACAATTTAACAACGTGATTTACCAGCTCCGAGCGTCGCATCAAGAAAAATACACAGCAAAGAAAGTTACTTAACTACCATAACATATTCTGCCAAAATTTCTATTCCATTTTAAATAAAATAGCCTTTTTTACAGAATATAAAGTTTTACTGCTAGTCCTAATATCAAACAACGTCATTACAATCATACATAAATGATGATGGAAACACAAAGGCCGATCTTTACCGTGAATGTAGCAATAAATCAATAAATCTATACTTACGTTCGTGTTCCAGCAAAGAAAGTCCAGAAATGATCAATCTTGGCTCATGCGCGTACACACTAGTAGGCGCGTCCACGTCCGCGGGTCAGACATTGGTTCGCTCAGTATCCGCGTAGGCGGAGCCTATACTCTAGGCGGCGCGTGCCGGTTCCCACACAGCAGAAGACTCCTATGCGGATCTGCCTTCAAGTCGCCCAACCCGCGTTACTGTCACATTCGTTTTGGCTCCGCCTAGAGGATCCGCTCCGCCTCTGAAAATTGTACAGTCAGACAGCGGGTACTGAGCGGACCCGTGTCTGATTCGCGGACGCGGACGCGCAAACTAAACCGGCGCGCCCCGCCTAGAGTATAGGCTCCGCCTACGCGGATACTGAGCCGACCAATGACTGACCCGCGGATGTGGACGCGCCTACTAGTGTGTACGCGCATGAGCCAAGATCGATCATTTCTGGATTTTCTTGGCTGGAACACGAACGTAAGTATAGATTTATTGATTTATTGCTAAAGATTGGCCTTTGTGTTTCCATCATCATTTATGTATGATTGTAATGACTGTAATTTATATTCTGTAAAAAAAAGGCTATTTTATTTAAAATGGAATAGCAATTTTGGCAGAATATGTTATGGTAGTTAAGTAAAGTTTCTTTGCTGTGTATTTTTCTTGATGCGTCGCTCGGAGCTGGTAAGTGACGTTGTTAAATTGTTGTATAAACTGGACTTTTATATGCTAAATGCTGCCGCTAGCATTAAGCTAATCCACATGGCCGGGTTATCTTAATGCTAGCGGCAGTTATTACGGTGTTTGCTGGTCTCGTGAGTTTGCGCACGGGACAAAAACTCTGTCTGTGTGGACATCTTGTGTGCCGCTGTGGTAGAGTGTGTATTATGGTTGTTAAATTGTGGTAAAAACCGGACTTTTACATGCCAAATGCTGCCGCTAGCATTAAGCTAATCCACATGGGTTAGCTTAATGTAAGCGCAGTTATTACGGTGTTTGCTGGTCTTGTGAGTTTGCGCACGGGCCAAAAACTCTGTGTCTGTGTGGACATCTTGTGTGCCGCTGTGACATTAATATGAGTGTGCATTATTTCTTTCTTTATTCTTTAGTGGAGAGAGATCCTGTTTACTGTCGACTAGTGTGACGCCCTGTTTTTGTTTCCATTCAAAAAAAGGTATGTCTGTTATGAGTTTTTTGGCATAGTTAATTGTAGAAAAAAATATAAAATGAGTGGGAAAAATGAGGTATATTGCTGCACATATTAAGGATCCTTTTTCTTAATTTATATTTTTGTTATTTGCAGATGTATATATTTTATATACTGTTTTTTATTTAATTAATTTATTAGAGACAATTTTATGCTTTATTTACTTTATTTATTATTATTATTTCCACATGTAAGCATAAATAATTGAGTTGAGTGAGCACTTATGACGCTGGGAGCTGTGGAGAGAGATCTTGTTTACTGTGGACTGTGTGTGACGCCCTGTTTTTGTTTCCATTCAAAAAAAAGAAAAGGTGAATAAATCCTCCACGACTCAACTCCTGTGTGTGCATCACTATAAAAGACACAACGCAGAACAGTGACTGTTACATATATAATGTATAATGTAAAGTGTCTATCTGCAATCTTTATAATTAAAATGAATGAATTAGAAATGGTTTTAATCACTGTTTACATCAGTTCAGACAACTAATGTATTTTGCGCCTGTTCATAATTTCCTATGCGACTGTATGGAACTTGGTCCCATCTTCTATTTTGTGTGTTTTGCAGCATCATCTACTGCCTGGATTTTTGCCTACAACTGCTCCTGCTGCGCTTGCTTAATCAAGTAAGATACTTTCTGGTTTGTTAAAATGTAATGTTGCTTACACATTTTTCTAGCAGCTCTTGGCCTATTCAGGGGGCCGAATCAAGAAGTGCACCCACAATTTAACGTTGCCCTATATCTTGTCTAGTTTGTAGCAATGAAACAGACAACACCACCATTTAACAATGTATTTTTTAAATATAACATTAGAAACAATGATCAATGATAAACTTTACTGTATTTTCTTGTCTTTTAGCGCAAACATGAATAGAAAGACTGTGCCTGTCTCTTTATCAACCTTAAGACGAAGGACACGTGTAGACGTTCAAAAAAGGCTTCATCATTGTGGTATGCAAATTCATACATTTCTTGTTTAAAAATAACGTCATAGTTGCTTCTCTTTCTGCTTGGAATAACCTATTCTGTCTATGTTCTGACCAGGTCTCTTGTGAGAGAGAGACCTGATACATCATCATCAATAATAATAATATTCTGTTCAGCTCTACAGCTAATTTGAAACTCATGTTAATTTTAACATATTCAATTTTATACAACTACAAAGACGTATTAAAAATAATGCAACAATATCGAAACGGCTGCAACACCTCAGACCTGTAATCTGAGGCAGAGAATGAGGTTGAGCTGCCAGAAAAAAGGAACAGGTAGCCAGTGTAAGTGTGTTCTGTCTTGTTTTTGTCATGTTTCTACAGTAATGGGAAGGAGCCTGGATCCAGCCTGGCCTACAGGCCAACATGGCGAGGGGGAAGAATGGCCGACAACATTTCCTGCTCTGGTGAGCAATAACTGACAAATACCGGATGGTCATTCTGTGCCACAGATTTTGGAAAAAAATCAAATTCACAACCAATCACATATTTTCTTCAAACTTTGTCAATAACTTTTGTCATTAACTAAGGTCAATAGCTAATGTCAGGATTATGAGTAATGAGGATAAACACTGAAACATGATACATTTTATACTGCTGTTTGTCAACAGTGGCTGAGGTCCAGATCCTTAGCCTGCTGGAAACTATTAAACACACCCAAGACCAGCTGATGGCGAAGGTCAACTTCTTAACCAGCAGGTTGACCATTACCCCGGGGCCAGAAGTTGAAATGCCGGCCAATATCCAGTTTCCACTGGAACAGGTGGAGGCATTTTTGAATGAACCATCAAATGACCCAGCTCGACAAAGAGTGGTGAGGTTTCTTACTTAATATGAATGGTGCCATTACATTTATTGATTGTCCATGATTATGCAAATATTCTATTGAATCAGCCCTGACAACCAGGCCTGTCCTGAACCGCCTTTTCCCAGTGGTAAGATTATGTCAGTGAGCCACAATCTGCCTGGTTTGACATCGTGTGTAAAGGTAGCATAGGTCCATGAGCCAAGAGAACAGGTTCTGTTTTTTTTTACATTTCTGGACGCTTTCAACAGGAACAAAAACATTTTAAATGCAACTTAAGCTTAAAAATGTTTATCTGTTTGTTTAAAGAGAGGTCTTTGTCTTTTAGATTTCTTCTTTGGCCACCATTGGAGGCCAGGATGTGAAGCGGGTGACCTGGAACATCCTGGGCAGGATGTTCACAGATGACGTTTCAGATCATATCAATTGGAAGGGTGTCAACAACAAAAAGGCCTTTGGCAGAATGGCAACAAAGACCTTGCTTTTCAGTAAGTATATAATTCAAAGTAATATTACATACGTTCAAAGTCAATAGTGGGGGCAGCCTTAAAAATCGTAGCAACCATCATACCTGTAGCTGCTCCCAAACGTATTCTCTTGGTCAGATTAACGTAACGCTTCAACTGATGTTTGTCGACTTCCTTTATTGCGTTTCTTCGCATTCATTATTATTTTTTAAAGAAAGAAACAGTCTACATGGCAGCTTTGTGTGATTAGAGTAACCATTGCTACATTTTCTTGTTACATTTCACCTGTTTGCTCTTTAAATACCACTTTTATTGTTATTTGTTTTTTTCAATCGTATTTTTAAAATGTGCCATGGGGCCAGTAAAAAATGGCCCCCGGGCCGTACTTTGGACACCCCTGGCCTACACGAATACAAACAGAATGATAGTACAAATATAATAAGAAAACTATGTCAACTTCCCAAAGTTGGGTTATGGATATTTATTTATGCCCCTCGCCGCCGTCATCCAACAGAATCAAACAAACATGACAAAACCACACAGATTTATCCGCATACAGTACTCTGATCAAGGAACCAAATAATGATATTGTTTGAACATTTTGGATTGTTTCTTTTTCAAATGTAATCTCCTTAATACCTAGAGCCAGATGAGGTGGTTCGGGCATCTGGTCAGGATGCCACCCGAACGCCTCCCTAGGGAGGTGTTTCGGGCACGTCCGACCGGTAGGAGGCCACGGGGAAGACCCAGGACACGTTGGGAAGACTATCTCTCCCGGCTGGCCTGGGAACGCCTCGGGATCCCCCAGGAGGAGCTGGACGAAGTGGCTGGGGAGAGGGAAGTCTGGGCTTCCCTGCTTAGGCTGCTGCCCCCGCGACCCGACCTCGGATAAGCGGAAGAAGATGGATGGATGGGATGTTTTGTATTGTGTAAGCATACTTGGCTTTGGATGCTACATACCATAAACATAAACATATCTGTCTTGTAATCTTGTTTGATTACAGGTGCTGTGAGAAAAAATGTGGTGACAAGGTCAGCCACAGACGCTGAGGTCACCAAACACGCCATCAGGTGGTTCAACCTGGCGGCGGATCGGGCAACCAGGAGACGAGTCCCGCCTCCACCTCCTCAGGAGGAATAGAAATGTATCAATTAAACAATCTTTTATTGAACTTCTTGTCATTCACCAGTTATTCTTTTTTCTGATATGTTAGCTGTGCATGAAGCAGCATTTTGTTGAAGTTGTAGCCTAATAGTGGGGGTGGGGGTGGATTTCATTTTCGCGGGGTTTGGTTCGTTTGAAAACAAAGAAAATGGAAGTATGAAGGCGCCCCTAAATCCTGAGTATGCCGCGGGACCAGACGCCGCGTCCTCGACCGTCAGGGACCGGGGAGAGGCCGCGTGGACCCCCGCCACACCGTCTCCACTGCAGACCGGGGTGTCGATGTCGACAGTCAACTCGTTGACCGCCGCCGCGCTGCTCGCTGCCGTGCCGTTCGCCGCCGGGTCGCTGCCTTCACCGATGACTGGGTCGTCCTCCACCGCCGTCGATGAATGGGGCAAAGTCCTCCGTCGAGCCGTCGATCGCTGGAGCACAGGTGAGCTTGAGTTGAGATGAGCCGATGGGAGGTCGCGCAGCTAAGTTAGCTTCAATGGCGTCGCTAGCAGTAGCATTGCTAGGCTTCGCCAGGCGGGACAACAATAACCGTGTGGTTACAGGTCCAGGGTTGAGTTCAGTGTCTCCTGATAGTCATACTTGCCAACCCTCCCGGATTTTCCGGGAGACTCCCGAAATTCAGCGCCTCTCCCGAAAACCTCCCGGGACAAATTTTCTCCCGAAAATCTCCCAAAATTCAGGCGGAGCTGGAAGCCACGTCCCCTCCAGCTCCATGCGGACCTGAGTGACATCAGGTGCGCAACACCACGTAAATCGTTGGCCAACCAAAAAGTAACCCCAATACGCTATAGCCAACATTCACCAGGAGATGGCAACAGACAAACATAGATAACTCTATTACATTATTCCCCTTTTAGAAATGTATAGAAGTTATGATAAATAAATGATAAATGGGTTGTACTTGTATAGCGCTTTTCTACCTTCAAGGTACTCAAAGCGCTTTGACACTACTTCCACATTTACCCATTCACACACACATTCACACACTGATGGAGGGAGCTGCCATGCAAGGCGCTAACCAGCACCCATCAGGAGCAAGGGTGAAGTGTCTTGCTCAGGACACAACGGACATGACGAGGTTGGTACTTACTCAAAATAAATAAACAACCCAACCAAAAAATGCAGCATCTCAATTAAAAAACTGTACTTAAGCCACATTCTTTTTTTTTTTTTTTAGTACTGAACTCTTAACCCTCATTTGTAAAAAAAAAAATAACATGCTTATTATACAAACAGTATTTGTACACCTTTAACACAGATTTTTATACTGTCTTCAGAGATTCAGTTTTTTTGGTGGTACTCGAAACCTTTCTCGGTACCTGCATAAGGGTGTTCAGCAGGGTTAGAAAAATAGTGACAGAGAATAAAACAAGGATGGACAATTCAACCCTTAACTCAACAATGAGTAGATGAGTGTTATGTGTGTGTATATGTGTAAATAAATGAACACTGAAATTCAAGTATTTCTTTTACTTATATATATATATATATACATATATATATATATGTCTTAATAAGGTTATCCAAAAAAATAGTGCTCGATACCGTAGTAGAGCGCAATATATGTATGTGTGGGAAAAAAAATCACAAGACTATTTCATCTCTACAGGCCTGTTTCATGAGGGGGGGGTACCCTCAATCGTCAGGAGATTCTCCTGACGATTGAGGGTACCCCCCCCTCATGAAACAGGCCTGTAGAGATGAAATAGTCTTGTGATTTTTTTTCCCACACATATATATATATATATATATATATATATATATATATATATATATATATATATATATATATATATATATATATATATATATGTGTATGAAATACTTGACTTGGTGAATTCTAGCTGTAAATATACTCCTCCCCTCTTAGCCCTGCCCCCAACCACGCCCCCGCTCCACCCCAACCACGCCCCCCACCCCCCCACCTCCCGAAATCGGAGGTCTCAAGGTTGGCAAGTATGCTGATAGTAGAAGTAATAGCAGTATTGTTGACCTTCGGTCTATCCTTCCAGTCAGGGGCATGTTTCTTCTGTTTCGATTTGCCGAAGCTAAAGTGCTTCGCCGATGTATTGGCGATGAGCTAAAAGTCACTGTGAATGTCCATTTCGCGTTCCCGACTCTCATTTTCAAGATGGTAAAGTATCCGAGGAGGTTTAAAATATAAATCCATTATCCACAGTAGAAAAAGGAGGAAGTGTGGGATCATCCGAATAGTTGATTGTATTCCCGAGCCGGAGCGAAAGAGGATGCGGGGTCCACTGGCCGATTCCAGGAGAAACTAAACCAGAGTCCGAAGCAATTGTCTTGCTGCTGTCTCCCCCCATTCAACATGTACAGAAGTAGCAGTTTATGCTGTTGAGTTTGTTGCTTTAAAACGAGACTATCAAAAACAAAAGTATAGTCTGGAGTGTCACGTGTCGATGTAACAATAAAAGAAGAGATCCAGTTGTCGTCTTAACAAGCTGTTTTATAAATTACATTACACCTACTCCAAGTACTAACTGCTAGCCTCAAACACGAAAAATTTCGTAACATGAAGATGCGCCGTAACCCGTAGATAATCACAACATAAAAAGCTCAGAACAGTTCTATTTCAAAAAGAGAGGTAAAACAAAAGTAGTGAACAGAAGAAAAAATTATAAATAAATACAGTGACAACGTCGGACAAGTAGAAATGCACAAATCCGTGTTTGTTTACAGTGCAAGTCTACTGCTTCTTCAGCACCTGCAGTGACCAAACCTGTCCAAAAGATGGTGCCATAGCACACATAATGATACATCTTTCCGTTTATGTTAAGTTCTGCGCATGTCAAAGTAAAATATTCCATTTAAGGTGTGGTGCATGAAAATGAACGTCATAATCAGATAATTTTTTTCAGGGTCCATGTACACAGTAACATTCTAATCCGAATGATGATCAGATTAAATACATTTTGTCCTTCAGTAACAGAGTCGAGTTATTGTCCCCATCTGCACAAGTCATAATACATATACCCATTTTTAGGGACTGTGGGAATTATTTTTTAATGTGCTTTAATTTAAAATTGGTTTACATACTATTTTCTTATTTTATAAATATTATTTACCTCTAAATTCAATGACACAGTACATATTTGAGTTAATTACTATTTTACAGGATTTTTGTCCCCATCCACAAGTCATGTACATGTACCCTATTTTAGGCCTTTAGGAAGTATTATTTACTGCTCTTAAACTTAAAATTAGTTAACATACTATTTTCTTATTGTATAAACATTATTTAACTCTAAACTAGGGTCTCTCAACTGAGCAATTCATATAACCTCACCCACGCACCCTCACGTACACACATGCATACTTAATCCCGAAGACATGGCCTCTCCCATTCCTGATCAAAGTGTAATTATCACAGTATCAAAGGGATTGTCACAGCGGGGAATCACCAGCCAGATGGCGATGTTCTACACAAGCAGATCATAGTTTTTTGTTTGGTCTTTTTTTTACTTTAAATACCTAAATTTGATTTTATAAGTCGTAATCCATTCTTCTTAAAGTGGTATTTAATTTGTACACTCTTTTAAGGTTCAACTTGATAATTAATTCATATTTCTTAGGAAAGTCCAACGTTGTTTTTTCTATCCCCCATTCCTCACGAGGTACAGACACACTTACAGACATGACCATCTAAGCCACATCCACAGAATGTGTCATATATTTAATTGAAAAGGTGCAATTTAAGCTTAACTGCTTGATTTTACAATGTTTAAACACGTGTGAATGTCTACTTTATATAGCTTTTAGACAATCATGCATTCCCGTGGTTTTAACATTGTTTTTTCTAAAGCTTGTTTTGTATGTTGTTAGTATTTTAGAGCACCTTTTTTATTTAGCCGTAACCCCTTACTAAAGCAATAATAATAATAATAAAAATAATTAGTTTTTTACCGAACACCTCCCTAGGGAGGTGTTTAGGGCACGTCCGACCGGTAGGAGGCCACGGGGAAGACCCAGGACACGTTGGGAAGACTATGTCTCCCGGCTGGCCTGGGAATGCCTCGGGATCCCCCGGGAAGAGCTGGACGAAGTGGTTGGGGAGAGGGAAGTCTGGGCTTCCCTGCTTAGGCTGCTGCCCCCGCGACCCGACCTCGGATAAGCGGAAGAGGATGGATGGATAGCTATATTATATCATCAATCAATCAATGTTTACTTATATAGCCCGAAATCACGAGTGTCTCAAAGGGCTGCACAAGCCACAACGACATCCTCGGCTCAGATCCCACATCAAGGCAAGAAAAATCTCAACCCAATTATATAGTAAATAAGACATTATTCTAAAATTATTTAAACAGCTAGATGTTATTCTGATATTAAATTACAAAATTATTTACCTTTGTAACTAACATAGCCTCACTTTTTTAGACTAAAATATCATTTTAATGGCATCAATATAAGATCAATATAAGAGTGAGCTAATTCAAACTAAAAGTATATTTAGCCATCTTTAAACACTTTGTATACAATGGACATTTCATTTAACCTTAATCAGAACTCCTTTAAAAGCATAAATGACTAGCTTGCGATCACTTACTCATGTACATGTAGTTTTAAACTATTACAAACGTACTACAAAACTAATGATCTTTTTCTTCCTCAAACCTGTGCACATAGTTTAAATATGTTTTACTAGCATATCATATCGGGACAGCGTCGCGCGGTTGTGAGAGTGGCCGTGCCAGCAACCTGAGGGTTCCTAGTTCAATCCCCACCTTCTACCAACCTCGTCACGTCCGTTGTGTCCTTGAGCAAGACACTTCACCCTTGCTCCTGATGGGTCGTGGTTAGGGCCTTGAATGGCAGCTCCCGCCATCAGTATGTGAATGTGTATGTGAATGGGTGAATGTGGAAATAGTGTCAAAGCGCTTTGAGTATCTCGAAGGTAGAAAAGCGCTATACAAGTATAACCCATATACCATTTACCATTTATCATGCTATAGTCATGTCATTTGATAGTATGAATTACTTTCGTTGTTGATTTTTAGCTGCTATCAGTGTAGTTGTGGTTAAAGTAAAATTGTGTCACGATATATCACATAATATCATGCCTCGTTTTGAGTTTGTTGGCGTTTTCCTGTTTTTAATATCTTAATTCTGGTGTAGTTCTCTTACTGTCGTCGTTTTACCTGTTTTGTTTGTGTATTCCTGCAGGCAGCTTCACTCCCGCCTCTGAGCGTTTGTTCAACGCAGATATTTTCAATTTAAATTACAGCTATTTAAGCTGAAAACCTTTATTGATGGTCGGAGTCGGACGAAATTGAGTCGGAAGAGAGGGTAACAGACTGGACTAGAGTAAGTCGGAAGTAACGTGAGAAGAACAAAAGGTAAAAGAGCTTACCAGGAAAATTTGGAACGAGATGCCAGGAAGAAGATTGCGAGGGACGAGTACAAAGTCATCCTAAAATTCGAAGTAGATTTTTCAATGCTAAGCCCAGTGACACTAAGAGAGTGAATAAGGAAATAGGAGAAGTTGAAATGGGGAAAGTTATATGAAAAGGCGATCTGCTGATAAAATGTAATAATGCAGAGCAAAGATATTTACAAGCCAAACTGTAAGAAAAAAAGGAGGAAATCAAAGGAGAACATGTCACTGAAATTAAGAGACTGTTTGCATTTAGAGAGGGAAAAAGAACAGAAAGTGAGTCACTGATGTTGCTTTTCGAGGAAGAAGTATTGCCTAGGTACATGAGTTATTTTGTTAGACCGTATGTTCCACTGCTGACAAGGTATTGTAATTGTCAAAGAAATGGGCACACAGCGAGTGTATGTCGAGCTAAACAACATTGTGGAAGGTGTGGAGGAGAGCACAATTATGGAAAATGTGGGTGCAGTGTCACATGTTCCCCCACATGTTGTAACTGTGGGGGAACTCAATCAGCAGCTTAAAGGAAATATCACATATTCAGATGCAGTTAAAGGGGAACATTATCACAATTTCAGAATGGTTAAAACCATTAAAAATCAGTTCCCAGTGGCTTATTATATTTTTCGAAGTTTTTTTCAAAATTTTACCCATCACGCAATATCCCTACGAAAAGCTTCAAAGTGCCTGATTTTAACCATCGTTATAAACACCCGTCCATTTTCCTGTGACGTCACATAGTGAAGCCAATGTTACAGGTCCCGGCTTGGGTACCTGGTTACAGCTTATAGTTATCCTGCAATATGGACACAAGGATCACAAATTGAAACGTGTTGTCGCTTTCCCAAATTCCACAGGATTGTGTTTTTATTGAACCACAAAAATATATTCTGTCTCTTTCTTTTGTTTTTTTCCCATTGTCTTTTCAATGTTCATATTTTTATATTATCACAATAATAATCAATATTACAATCATTCTGTCATTATTCAAATTCACAATACATAACACATAGCACCATCCTCATTTTACATCATTTGTTCTCTTCATCAATATCTCTCATTTTCATTTCCAGTATAATACTGTTTCTACAGTGTCCATATCATTGTAGTGTCACTACATAGCTTTGGCAAAGCCCACGTGTGAGTAGCTGCACCACTACAGTGCACACAGAAAGCAGACAGTGGCTAATGCTAACAACATTGGCAGAACTGGACCAATAAACAATATATATAGTCATAATACAAAACAGAACTCACATTGTACACCTTTAGGCTCATTGCACTTGTCACTTTTACAGAAGTGATTAGAAAAATATTAATAGAAAAATAAACTGCAGCAGCCCACTTTGCACTATATCACAATGTCCCAAAACGAACACCAACCGTCATCATCCTCACATCAAACTAAAGCTCAGTGACTGCACTTTATCACGAAATTATTTGTGTTTCAAATATAGCTGCTTTAAGGTCATTACTAACCTGCAATATGGACACAAAGATCACAAATTGAAACGTGTTGTCGCTTTCCCAAATTCCACAGGATTGTGAAGTTTGGGCGGAAGTAATGTTGTGTCGTTCGCGAACGATTCGTTCGAACGAACAAATCTTTTGAGTGAACGTACTGAACCGAATCACTTCATGAACTGATTCGTTCCTTTCTCAGTTCAGTTGAGCTCCGACGCGACCATGCCGGTATGAGTGGAACTGGTGCATTCTGTGACGTCGGCGAACGACGCAGCCAGCTACTCATCATGGGGGCGGGGGGAGGGACTGAGCGAACGATTTGTTCACCGCGGATTAAGGACATCTCCTCTCTGAGCTGCCACCTTAACGTGGTGGAGGAGTTTGCGTGTCCCAATGATCCTAGGAGCTCTGTTGTCCGGGGGCTTCCATGCCCCCTGGTAGGGTCTCCCAAGACAAACAGGTCCTAGGTGAGGGATCAGACAAAGAGCAGCTCGAAGACTTCTATGGAAATGCAAGAACCGAGACTCAGATTTCCCTCGCCCGGACGCGGGTCACCGGGGCCCCCCTCCGGAGCCAGGCCCGGAGTTGGGGCACGATGGCGAGCGCCTGGTGGCCTGTCCCCATGGGGCCCGGCCGGGCACAGCCCGAAGAGGCAACGTGGGTCCCCCCTCCAATGGGCTCACCACCCATGGCAGGGGCCATAGAGGTCGGGTGCAATGTGAGCTGGGCGGTAGCCGAAGGCAGGGCACTTGGCGGTCCGATCCTCGGCTACAGAAGCTAGCTCTTGGGACGTGGAACGTCACCTCGCTGGGGGGGCAGGAGCCTGAGCTGGTGCGCGAGGTAGAGAAGTTCCGGTTGGATATAGTCGGACTCACCTCGACGCACAGCAAGGGCTCTGGAACCAGTTCTCTCGAGAGGGGCTGGACTCTCTTCAACTCTGGCGTTGCCAGCAGTGAGAGGCGACGGGCTGGGGTGGCAATTCTTGTTGCCCCCCAGCTCAGAGCCTGCATGTTGGAGTTCAACCCGGTGGACGAGAGGGTAGCTTCCCTCCGCCTTCGGGTGGGGGAACGGGTCCTGACTGTGGTTTGCGCTTACGCGCCAAACAGCAGCTCAGAGTACCCACCCTTTTTGGATTCACTCGAGGGAGTACTTGAGAGTGCTCCCCCGGGTGATTCCCTCGTTCTACTGGGGTACTTCAACGCTCATATTGGCAACGACAGTGAAACCTGGAGAGGCGTGATTGGGAAGAATGGCCGCCCGGATCTGAACCCAAGTGGTGTTTTGTTATTGGACTTTTGTGCCCGTCACGGATTGTCCATAACGAACACCATGTTCAAGCATAAGGGTGTCCATATGTGCACTTGGCACCAGGACACCCTAGGCCGCAGTTCTATGATCGACTTTGTAGTTGTGTCATCGGATTTGCGGCCTCATGTTTTGGACACTCGGGTGAAGAGAGGGGCGGAGCTTTCTACCGATCACCACCTGGTGGTGAGTTGGCTGCGATGGTGGGGGAGGATGCCGGACAGACCTGGCAGGCCCAAACGCATTGTGAGGGTTTGCTGGGAACGTCTGGCAGAGTCTCCTGTCAGAGAGAGTTTCAATTCCCACCTCCGGAAGAACTTTGAACATGTCACGAGGGAGGTGCTGGACATTGAGTCCGAGTGGACCATGTTCCGCACCTCTATTGTCGAGGCGGCTGATTGGAGCTGTGGCCGCAAGGTAGTTGGTGCCTGTCGTGGTGGTAATCCTAGAACCCGTTGGTGGACACCGGCGGTGAGGGATGCCGTCAAGCTGAAGAAGGAGTCCTATCGGGTTCTTTTGGCTCATGGGACTCCTGAGGCAGCGGACAGGTACCGACAGGCCAAGCGGTGTGCGGCTTCAGCGGTCGCGGAGGCAAAAACTCGGACATGGGAGGAGTTCGGGGAAGCCATGGAAAACGACTTCCGGACGGCTTCGAAGCGATTCTAGACCACCATCCGCCGCCTCAGGAAGGGGAAGCAGTGCACTACCAACACCGTGTATGGTGCGGATGGTGTTCTGCTGACCTCGACTGCGGAAGTTGTGGATCGGTGGAGGGAATACTTCGAAGACCTCCTCAATCCCACCAACACGTCTTCCTATGAGGAAGCAGTGCCTGGGGAATCTGTGGTGGGCTCTCCTATTTCTGGGGCTGAGGTTGCTGAGGTAGTTAAAAAGCTCCTCGGTGGCAAGGCCCCGGGGGTGGATGAGATCCGCCCGGAGTTCCTTAAGGTTCTGGATGCTGTAGGGCTGTCTTGGTTGACAAGACTCTGCAGCATCGCGTGGACATCAGGGGCAGTACCTCTGGATTGGCAGACCGGGGTGGTGGTTCCTCTCTTTAAAAAGGGGAACCGGAGGGTGTGTTCTAACTATCGTGGGATCACACTCCTCAGCCTTCCCGGTAAGGTCTATTCAGGTGTACTGGAGAGGAGGCTACGCCGGATAGTCGAACCTCGGATTCAGGAGGAACAGTGTGGTTTTCGTCCTGGTCGTGGAACTGTGGACCAGCTCTATACTCTCGGCAGGGTCCTTGAGGGTGCATGGGAGTTTGCCCAACCAGTCTACATGTGCTTTGTGGACTTGGAGAAGGCATTCGACCGTGTCCCTCGGGAAGTCCTGTTGGGAGTGCTCAGAGAGTATGGGGTTTTGGACTGTCTGATTGTGGCGGTCCGCTCCCTGTATGATCAGTGTCAGAGCTTGGTTCGCATTGCCGGCAGTAAGTCGGACACGTTTCCGGTGAGGGTTGGACTCCGCCAAGGCTGCCCTTTGTCACCGATTCTGTTCATAACTTTTATGGACAGAATTTCTAGGCGCAGTCAAGGCGTTGAGGGGATCCGGTTTGGTGACTGCAGGATTAGGTCTCTGCTTTTTGCAGATGATTTGGTCCTGATGGCTTCATCTGGCCAGGATCTTCAGCTCTCACTGGATCGGTTCGCAGCTGAGTGTGAAGCGACTGGGGTGAGAATCAGCACCTCCAAGTCCGAATCCATGGTTCTCACTCGGAAAAGGGTGGAGTGCCATCTCCGGGTTGGGGAGGAGATCTTGCCCCAAGTGGAGGAGTTCAAGTACCTCGGAGTCTTGTTCACGAGTGAGGGAAGAGTGGATCGTGAGATCGACAGGCGGATCGGTGCGGCGTCTTCAGTAATGCGGACGCTGTATCGATCCGTTGTGGTGAAGAAGGAGCTGAGCCGGAAGGCAAAGCTCTCAATTTACCGGTCGATCTACGTTCCCATCCTCACCTATGGTCATGAGCTTTGGGATATGACCGAAAGGACAAGATCACGGGTACAAGCGGCCGAAATGAGTTTCCTCCGCCGGGTGGCGGGGCTCTCCCTTAGAGATAGGGTGAGAAGCTCTGTCATCCGGGGGGAGCTCAAAGTAAAGCCGCTGCTCCTCCACATCAAGAGGAGCCAGATGAGGTGGTTTGGGCATCTGGTCAGGATGCCACCCGAGCGCCTCCCTAAGGAGGTGTTTAGGGCATGTAGGAGGCCACGAGGAAGACCCAGGACACGTTGGGAAGACTATGTCTCCCGGCTGGCCTGGGAACGCCTCGGGATCCCCCGGGAGGAGCTGGACGAAGTGGCTGGGGAGAGGGAAGTCTGGGCTTCCCTGCTTAGGCTGCTGCCCCCGCGACCCGACCTCGGATAAGCGGAAGAAGATGGATGGATGGATGGATGGATGGATTAACGACATGAATCACTCAGTGAACGACAACGCTCTCGCTCTCTGCTCTGCTTGCCCCAATGCCGCGGGTGATTCTCCTCCCGTCGCGGGGATATGTTTCATGCCATTGGCATCCGCTCTCCATTCATTCTCCAAGCTAACGGCTAATGTTGACTCAAGCCACATGAAAACGAACACACACATTATCTCAACACATAAAGTTATGAGAGTAGAGGAGACAGAAAGAAAGTCAGTGCAGGGCAAGGCTGAGCAGCAGCGACGCGAGGGGGAGGGGCGGGGGGTAAAGTGTAGGGCAGGCTGTTTGAGAAGATTTAAAATAAAAATAATAACTAATGTATGTACATATACATGGGCTATTATTTATCTTGATTTTTATATTATTTAAGCTATTTATTTTCTTTTTTATTGCATATTTAAGTTGATATTTCCATTTTTATATTTTTAAATGTAAGCTACAGAAATTTTAGTTTAAATGTTGGCTTTCTGGCACTTGGTTTAATATTTGTTTTGTTTTATTTAAGGTAGCCTATTTATTTTCTTTTTGTTTGCACATTTAAGTTAATATTTTCTTTGTTATATTTTTAAACGTAGGCTACAGAACATTTAGTTTTATGTTGGCATTTCTGGCTCTTAATTTATTTGTTTTATTTTGAAGGTATTTATTTTCTTTTTGTTTGCATATTTAAGTTTACATTTTCTTTGCTACAGAACATTTCGTTTTTATGTTGGCATTTGTTAAGCGTTTCTTAATTTAATATTTGTTTTTGCACTAAACAAACGAGGCCTATTTATTTAACTGTTGATTGCAAGCATTTTAGTAAGCTATTACTATTTTTTTTATTTCCCACTTTTATTTCTTTCTTATTTTCATTTCAGTGCAATAAAACATATTTAACAACCAAGACATTTAGTCACATTTTGTTTATTGGACAGGCCGGAAACGCACACACAGTGTTTTTAAAAGTAACGGAATCTCTACAGCTGCAATGTCTGTTAATTTGCGAACGTCAAGGGGAGTCTGTCAGGGCAGAGAGCGATTCACGTCTGTCGCCCTCTGGCACACAGAACTGCTACTGCACAAGTGATTCGGTGATTCGCCGACCTGCGCACAGAACTGCTACTGCACAAGTGATTCGGTGATTCGCCGACCTGCGCACAGAACTGCTACTGCACAAGTGATTCGGTGATTCGCCGACCTGCGCACAGAACTGCTACTGCACAAGTGATTCGGTGATTCGCCGACCTGCGCACAGAACTGCTACTGCACAAGTGATTCGGTGATTCGCCGACCTGCACACAGAACTGCTACTGCAGAAGTGATTCGGTGATTCGCCGACCTGCGCACAGAACTGCTACTGCACAAGTGATTCGGTGATTCGCCGACCTGCACACAGAACTGCTACTGCAGAAGTGATTCGGTGATTCGCCGACCTGCACACAGAACTGCTACTGCACAAGTGATTCGGTGATTCGCCGACCTGCACACAGAACTGCTGGGTGATTCGGTGAACGAATTTTTTGAAAGAATAAATTTAAGGAACTGATTCTAGTGATTCAGTACAGTCAAAAGAACTGCCGATCCCATCACTAGCACTGTACTGTACTACGCACGCCCCCTCCCTCCTTTTTTTTTTTTTGGGGGGGGGGTGATTCGGTGAACGAATCTTTTGAAAGAATAAATTTAAGGAACTGATTCTAGTGATTCAGTACAGTCAAAAGAACTGCCGATCCCATCACTAGCACTGTACTGTACTACGCACGCCCCCTCCCTCCTTTTTTTTGGGGGGGGGGGGGGGGGGGGGGGGATTCGGTGAACGAATCTTTTGAACGAATCAATTTAAGGAACTGATTCTAGTGATTCAGTACAGTCAAAAGAACTGCCGATCCCATCACTAGTGTACAGGAGACTCCCACGGTGAAACAGACATACACTGCCCCCTACTGTCAGTAGTTAGCTGTTGTTTAGACATCTGTTGAGATCCTAGTGTCACCATTACCTCTCATTCACATGAATATTATTGAAACAAATTATAAAAATACACAATAACTACTTTTTGTGGGTGTCACACCAACACAAACAAACATGGCGGAAAGAACAGCAAGCTATAGCGACATTAGCTCGGATTCAGACTCGGATTTCAGCGGCTTAAGCGATTCAACAGATTATGAATGTATTGAAACGGATGGTTGTAGTGTGGAGGCAGGTAGCGAAAACGAAATTGAAGAAGAAACTGACGCTATTGAGCCATATCGGTTTGAACCGTATGCAAGCGAAACCGACGAAAACGACACGACAGCCAGCGACACGGGAGAAAACGAGGACAAATTCGGCGATCGCCTTCTAACCAACGATTGGTATGTGTTTGTTTGGCATTAAAGGAAACTAACAACTATGAACTAGGTTTACAGCATATGAAATACATTTGGCAACAACATGCACTTTGAGAGTGCAGACAGCCCAATTTTCATCAATTTATATATTCTGTAGCCATACCCTCATCCGCGCTCTTTTCCTGAAAGCTGATCTGTCCAGTTTTGGAGTTGATGTCAGCAGGCCAGGGAAGCTAGGGTCGATAGGGGGTTTAGCTCGCTCGTCTGCAGGAACAAACTGCCGCCATTGCCTGCCGTGCTACCGAGGTCCTTTATCCCTGAATTGCTCACACACTCCGGCAGATTCAATGGGGGTCTGGCGGCAGATTTCTTTGACTTTATCGTTGGAAATGCATCTGCTTTGAGTGTCGCAGGATATCCACACATTCTTGCCATCTCTGTGGTAGCATAGGTTTCGTCGGTAAAGTGTGCGGAACAAACGTTCAATTTCTTGCCACTTTCGCATCTTTGGGCCACTGGTGCAACTTGAATCCGTCCCTGTTCGTGTTGTTACACCCTCCGACAACACACCGACGAGGCATGATGTCTCCAAGGTACGGAAAACAGTCGAAAAAATGGAAAATAACAGAGCTGATTTGACTCGGTGTTTGAGAAAATGGCGGATTGCTTCCCGATGTGACGCCACGTTGTGACGTCATCGCTCCGAGAGCGAATATTAGAAAGGCGTTTAATTCGCCAAAATTCACCCATTTAGAGTTCGGAAATCGGTTAAAAAAATATATGGTCTTTTTTCTGCAACATCAAGGTATATATTGACGCTTACATAGGTGTGGTGATAATGTTCCCCTTTAAAGTACAGAATCAGGAAAAGTTAACAATGCAAAGGAGTGAGAGCATCCATGTGAACACAGCACAAGTGTCCGCAATTACAGGAATAAGTACAGATAAAATTGCCATCTTTCTAGCATATGTCATCAACTGTGCAGAACAGGCAAAAAAGGAGCCAGAACATTTTAAAATAATTTGTTAAAGCAGCAGGAAAATTATTAGACAGAAAAGATTGGGACAAAGTGCAGGAGGAGTTACAGCAGTAACACTGTTGGTTTTATATATATATATATATATATATATATATATATAGTAACACTGTTATATATATATATATATATATATATATATATATATATATATATATATATATATATAAAACCAACAGTGTTACCCTGTGCTATATACATTATCCTCACATCAAGCTGTCACTCCGTTTTCCCCTATTGTGGTGACATATTTGTATATATATATATATATATATATATATATATATATATAAATATATATATATATATCAGTGACGTGCCTCACCTGCCATCATGGAAAGAAAAAAAAAGGAAGACATTTTTTTTTTAAATAGTTATATGTATCCAGTGATTATACTATAACGTTATTTTCCATTTAACTTCACCAGTTTTAGATTATTTTTATTCAAAATCGCTGAATTTTCACATTTGCCGTTCAAATACTGAGAAGAGACGGTGCGGTGATCAGCAGCCAGTTGAGGCACGGCACTGAGTTGTGCCTCAACATGGATTGCGGACTCGGCTAACTGCTAGCCTGCTGTGCAGTGAGACCGTATTGCTATATGAACTATATTATACATTTCCATAGTTTAGTTAGCTGAGGTATATAATGTACAGTGTATTTTGTCAACAACTGTATGTGTGTAAAGTATTTCTTGTGCTGAGCAATCATAAAACTGCTGCGAAGACGCACTGTGTGAGGCTCGCAGTAATCCCGCCTCCTGGTGCCGGTTAATGCACCCCCCAACGAGAGCGCCACACCAACCAAAGCCCACACCCAAACCCTCCACGTGCAAGACCGAATCCACCCAAAAAAAGTCACTTAACAAGAAGCCAAAAAGTGCAAAATCAACAATGCTCACGCCGGAGGAGCCGTGAACGACTGCAGGGACACAACATTAGGTACACCTGCAGACTGCAGCCCGGATTTCATATTTCATTAATTCACAACTCCTCCAACACAAACACCACTGTTCCCGCACTTATAAGTAAAGGTAAGACCATAATAACGTTTTTTTTTTATTAAATGTGCTTTTTCGTGTGCTACAGTTTGTATGTGTAAAGTTAAAGTTAAGTTAAAGTACCAATGATTGTCACACACACACACTAGGTGTGGTGAAATTTGTTCTATGCATTTGACCCATCCCTTGATCACCCCTGGGAGGTGAGGGGAGCAGTGGGCAGCAGCGGCGCCGCGCCCGGGAATCATTTTTGGTGATTTAACCCCCAATTCCAACCCTTGATGCTGAGTGCCAAGCAGGGAAGAATGCTGGTATGAGCTTTTAAACATAATCCGTTAATCAAATGGTGAATAAGATACTCTTTAGGGTTCATATGTTTGTAAATCTGACTGTGATGAAGTCAGTGCCTCACCAGCCATATATATATATATATATATATATATATATATATATATATATATATATATATATAAATTAAGTTAAAAAAATTTTAAAAAAAGATCCTTCACATCCGGAGGGTGGCAGTGATGTACTAACTTAGTTTGCAACCGCCGTTAAACCACCAAGAAGAAGAAGATGAAGAAGAACCTTTGTTGGGACTTTTTGAATGTTTATTCATGTGGACGCTTCTCCTGCCGCAGTTATCTGCATGCAAGTGTTTGCCGTGCTGCAGAACTCCATTTTGTAGTCTGTAATATTTTAGATGACTTTTGTAAAGCCTCTTGTACCCCTTGGACCTTTTCAAGCGGCATTCGTCTGTGGCATATTTTTGGTCCCTTGATTAAATACATTTTTTAACTGCAAACTAGCTTCCTCGGCTTTCTGCATTTCTGGTACGCCCAATATTGCCGTGATGCAATCCAACCGTCACAAAATTGATTTCGTTCGGCTAATTATTTTTATTTTATTTGCATTTTAACGCTATCAACCAAGCAATTACACAAAGGGACGCGGTAAAGAATCTCGGTATTATCTGACCCAACTCTCTTGTTTGAGTCACACATTAAGAATGTTACTAAAACAGCCTCCTTTCATCTCCGTAATATCGCTAAAATTCGTCCCATTTTGTCCACCACCGACTGTAAAGTATTATTTTCGGGTCTCCCTATGTCTAGCATTAAAAGATTACATTTGGTACAAAATGCAGCTGCTAGACTTTTGACAAGAACAAGAAAGTTTGATCATATTACGCCTATACTGGCTCAACAGCACTGGCTTCCTGTGCACTTAAGAAGCGACTTTAAGGTTTTACTACTTACGTATAAAATACTAAACAGTCCAGCTTCATTCTGTCTTGCTGATTGTACTGTACCATATGTCCCGGCAGGAAATCTACGTTCTAAGGATTTCGGCCTGTCAGTGATTCCCAGAGCTCAAAAAAGTCTGCGGGCTTTAGAGCGTTTTTTATTCGGGCTTCAGTACTCTGGAATACCCTACCAGTAACAGTTAGAGATGCTACCTCAGTAAAAACTTTTAAGTCCCATCTTAAAACTAATTTATACACCCTAGCCTTTAAATAGACCCCTTTTAGACCAGTTGCCGTCTTTCTTTTCTGCTCTGCTTTCCCCTCCTGCGTGGATAGGTTATCAAGGGACCACAGATGACGAGCTAACTGTTCAAAGTCGGGACCCAAGATGGACCACTCATCTTTGCATCAGTTGGTGACGTCTCTGTGCTGCTGACTTGTCTCCACTCAAGATGATTCCCTGCTGGTCTCCCAATGGACTGGACTTTCACATGAAGTCGGGACCCGGAGGGACCACTCCTTATGCATCAGTCGGTGACGTCTCTGCACCCTGACAGGTCTACATGCAAGCCCCACTATGGACTGGATTCTTACTCATTATTAACCGTATCCACTCGGCATCCATTGCACCGGTCACCCAGGGGGGGATCCCCACATCTGCGGTCCCTTCCAAGGTTTCTCGTTGTTCCCATTGGGTTGAGTTTTTCTTGCCCTGATGTGGGAACGTTGTGGCTTGTGCAGCCCTTTGAGACATTTGTAATTAAGGGCTATATAAGTAAATTTTGATTGATTGATTGATTATGGAGAATATATGAATCCTTCAAGTAAAAATGTGTATTTGAGTGAAAAAGCTTCATCTGAACATAATTATACTTTTCGTCAACTTCCACTGTTATTTAGTATTTTAAAACATCTCTTAATTGTCTTCACGATATTGCAGACTATTTTCATTAATAAGCCTGCACTTTACTAAAATAGAAGCTTCACATGAACATACGGCGGCATGCCTCTGGCTTATTGATAAGCGTGAAGGGCCACCTACTTTGAACAGGAAGTTATAACTACACGATTATACCAAACACAAGCCCTTAACGCCCAGAACACATCACTTTGAGACCAACACGGGACTAAAAAACCTCCAATGTGATCCAAATCTATATGATCACTCAGCTGGTAAGTCCTAAAAAATACACCCACCAATAATAGAGAACATAAATTTTCTCATGCCACACAGTTTTAATGCCTATTTTTCAATCAATCAATCAATCAAAGTTTATTTATATAGCTCTTAATCACAAGTGTCTCAAAGGGCTGCACAAGCCACAACGACATCCTCGGCTCAGATCCCACATCAGGGCAAGAAAAAACTCAACCCACTGGACGCAGTGAGAAACGCAGGCCGGGAAGCCGTCCGGCAGCGCATACTTCCCACCCCACGTGAGGGAGCGGGAGAGGAAGTCAGCCACGGCCATCTGCGCCCCCGGGTCTTGGAACAATCTGAAATTGTAGGGTTGTAAAGCTAGATACCAACGGGTGATCTGCGCGTTGATATCCTTCATGTGGTGGAGCCACTGGAGGGGTTTGTGGTCCAAGCAGAGACTGAATGAGCGCCCCAAGAGGTAGTACTGGAGGGCACCGACCGCCCACCGGATGGCGAGGCACTCCCTCTCCACGGTGCTGTACCTCACCTCCCAATCGGAGAGCTTCCGGCTGATGTACAGAACGGGGTGGTCAACGCCCCCCACCTGCTGGGACAGAACAGCTCCCAGCCCTCTGCCCGACGCGTCAGCCTGCAGACAAAATGGGAGAGAAAAGTCAGGCACGTGCAGAACCGGCTCCTCGCAGAGGGCCTTCTTCACCCTCTCAAACGCCTGCTGGCACTGCTACGTCCAGTGGACCAGATCTGGAGCACCCTTTCGGGTGAGGTCAGTTAGTGGGCTGGTCAGGTCCGCGAACCAGGGAATAACCGGCCAACCCCAAAAACTGCCTCACTTCTTTTTTCGTCTTGGGGGTTGGGCAGGCCGCAATTGCGGGCGCACCTGCCCTCCTCCCAAGTGGTACCCCAAATACTGTACTTCCCTCCGGCCAACCGCACACTTTGCCGGTTGGCAGTGAGCCCCGCCTGCCATAGGGACTCGAGCACCGCCCCCACCCGCTGCATGTGTTCTTCCCAGCCGCCACTTTGGATGATGACGTCATCCAGATAGGCGCCCGCGTATGCAGCGTGAGGGCGCAGTACCCCGTCCATGAGGCACTGGAACGTGGCGGGCGCACTGAACAAGCCGAACAGATTGGTACAATCCTTTCGGAGTGGAAAAAGCCGTTTTTCCTTGGACTCTGGTGACAAGGGAATCTGCCAGTAGCCCTTGGTCAAATCCAGTGTCGTGAAAAAACGTGCAGTGCCCAGCCGATCCAGGAGCATTGGGTAGGGGTCAAAACGTGACACCTCATTTACCTTGCGGTAATCCACACAGAACCGCACAGACCCATCCTTCTTCCCTAACAGAACGATGGGGCTGCACCACGCAATGACCCCAAACACGTGTCAAAAGTGGTAAAGGAATGGCTAAATAGGCTAGAATTAAGATTTTAGAATGGCCTTACCAAAGGAAAATGCTGAAGAAACAAATCCATGTCAGAAAACCAACACATTTAGCTGAACTGCACCAATTTTGTCAAGAAGAGTGGTCAAAAATTCAGCCAGAAGCTTGCCAGAAGCTTGTGGATGGCTACCAAAAGCGCCTTATTGCAGTGAAACTTGCTAAGGGACATGTAACCAAATATTAACATTACCGGTACTGTATGTAGGCTTTTGACCCAGCAGATTTGGTCACATTTTCAGTAGACCCATAACAAATTCATAAAAGAAGCAAACTTCATGAATGTTTTTTGTGACAAACAAGTATGTACTCCAATCACTCTATCACAAAAAAATAAGAGTTGTAGAAAGTATTGGAAACTCAAGACAGCCATGACATTATGTCTTTACAAGTGTATGTAAACTTTTGACCACAACCGTATATGTGTATGTATGCATGTGTATGTGTAAGTACAGGTAAAAGCCAGTAAATTAGAATATTTTGAAAAACTTGATTTATTTCAGTAATTGCATTCAAAAGGTGTAACTTGTACATTATATTTATTCATTGCACACAGACTGATGCATTCAAATGTTTATTTCATTTAATTTTGATGATTTGAAGTGGCAACAAATGAAAATCCAAAATTCCGTGTGTCACAAAATTAGAATATTACTTAAGGCTAATACAAAAAAGGGATTTTTAGAAATGTTGGCCAACTGAAAAGTATGAAAATGAAAAATATGAGCATGTACAATACTCAATACTTGGTTGGAGCTCCTTTTGCCTCAATTACTGCGTTAATGCGGCGTGGCATGGAGTCGATGAGTTTCTGGCACTGCTCAGGTGTTATGAGAGCCCAGGTTGCTCTGATAGTGGCCTTCAACTCTTCTGCGTTTTTGGGTCTGGCATTCTGCATCTTCCTTTTCACAATACCCCACAGATTTTCTATGGGGCTAAGGTCAGGGCAGTTGGCGGGCCAATTTAGAACAGAAATACCATGGTCCGTAAACCAGGCACGGGTAGATTTTGCGCTGTGTGCAGGCGCCAAGTCCTGTTGGAACTTGAAATCTCCATCTCCATAGAGCAGGTCAGCAGCAGGAAGCATGAAGTGCTCTAAAACTTGCTGGTAGACGGCTGCGTTGACCCTGGATCTCAGGAAACAGAGTGGACCGACTAAAGTTAACAGAATAAAATAAGTTTTTTGTCTTAAATAGAAGTTGTTCCTGTTTGACTTAACTTAACAAAAATGTTTTAAAATATTTATTTAACGGTAGTTTGTCCCACTTAACTTCAAACAGTATACATTCAGTGACCAGCTTTATGATCGAGCAGGTCTCATATTTTCATCACTATGAAAACTACTTTCAACATCGATGACTTTAATCAAAATCACAGAGGAAATTACCAATGCAATAGATGGTAAACAGTGTGTAGCAGCAGTGTTTGTAGGATTTTTACTAAAGCATTTGACACAATTAATCACAATATTTTAATCAATACATTTGAATGGTATGGCATCAGAGGGTTGGTCTTAAACTGGAGTAGAAGCTACTTGACCAAAATTGTTCAATCTTTATACAAACAAACTTTCTAAAGTTACAAAATAATTAAAGTTAGTATTATTCGTAAATGATACAACAGCGTTTTGTTCAGGAGAGAACACACAGAAGCTAATACAAATAATACCAGAATAAATGAATACATTAAAAAGATGGTTTGACAAAAACAGATTATCTTTGAATCTCAGTAAAAATAAAATAATGCTGTTCGGTAACAGTAGAAGAGAAAGTTAAACATAAATACAAATAGACAGTCTAGACAATCTAATTCCTAGGTGTGGTGATTGGTGATAAAATCAACTGGAAATCTCATATAAAAGTATACAACATAGATGGCAAGAAATACATCAACAATGAATAAAGCTAAATATGTATTGGACCAAAAATCCCTTAATGTTCTTTACTGCTCGCTAGTGTTACCATATCTGAGTTATTGTGTAGAAATATGGGGAAGTAACTACAAAAGTTCACTTCAGTCACTAAACGTGTTACAAAAAATATCACTTACAATAATACATAATGGTGGATATAGTCCAACCCTTTATTTATTGAATCGAAAATATTTAAATTCCATGGTATGTACATTTGCAAACGGCTAAAATTATGCACAAAGCAAACTTTAACCTGCTATCCAAGATCGTAAAACAATTATTCTCAAAAAAAGAGGAGAAATATGACCTCAGAGAAAATTTTAATTTAAAACATGTGTCTGCACATACAACCTTAAAACCTCTAGTATATCAGTATGTGGAATTAAACTATGGAATGGATTAAGTAAAGAACTCAAAGCATGTACTAATATGATCTAATTTAAGAAACTGTTCAAACTTAAAGTGTTTACAAAGTGAAAAGAAGAAGAACCATGCTAAACATTCTGAACATATTGATAATCTTATTTGTCTCACCATATGAAATACAACTTACTTCACTAATTATTGGTTATGTATTTATTTTTTAATGTTTTTTATGTAGTATATTGTGAATAAATAGAGAACTGGACGTGAAAAAATTGCTATGTAAAGAAAAAGGGCTAGGATTAAATAAGTGTTGCTTCTTCCCACTCCCTTTCAAACATGTTGAAAAGAGAAACTGGAAATTGTGATTTATCATGTTGTAATTGTTTGCATGTTTGAAATGAATTCAAACTCAAACTTTTACAAAAAGAGAGGTGGGATATTTTTGTTTTATTAATATAACTGGCAACATTTTAACTGTGCTTTATTTATGAAGAGAATCTCCACTCTGTGTGGGTATTGTCTTCATGCTATGTTGTGTTAACTTGCCATTAAATGAAAGCATCATGTCAGAATTGAACACTTGTAAAAATACTAAGAGTTGAAGCAAATATTATATGACCCTTTGATGACTTACTGTATTACCAAGTACCTGTTAGACTCCTGTAGTGTCACTATCATGAAGCTGGACAACTTATGTTCATGTTCAACATCTTAGATAGACAACTAGTGTTTGAAAAACAATACTTTTTTTTACTTAAAAAAGAGCAGAGTTGCTAAATGACACTTAAAAGCCCTAATATGCAAAACCAACTTTCCTTACCTATTGGTACCTGCTGATGTGTATTTGCGACGTGAATAAGTCCCGGAAATGTGAAATCAAACCATGGAAGCATGGTGGAGATTTATAAAACAATCTTGCCTTCCTTCATACTTCTTCTAAACGAGCCGTTTAGAGGAATTGTGCCACAATGAATGCTTGTGCCACAAATACTACTCAGTGGCCTAGTGGTTAGAGTGTCCGCCCTGAGATCGGTAGGTTGTGAGTTCAAACCCCGGCCGAGTCATACCAAAGACTATAAAAATGGGAGCCATTACCTCCCTGCTTGGCACTCAGCATCAAGGGTTGGAATTGAGGGTTAAATCACCAAAATGATTCCCGGGCGCGGCCACCGCTGCTGCCCACTGCTCCCCTCACCTCCCAGGGGGTGATCAAGGGTGATGGGTCAAATGCAGAGAATAATCTCGCCACACCTAGTGTGTGTGTGACAATCATTGGTACTTTAACTTTAACTTTAACTTTAATTTGCACAATTTGTGGCATTTTTCCCCCCAAGTGTGACGTCAGTGGGTTATCCATTTATGGTATAAATTTACCCAAAGGGCTTTGTGTGAGTTCGCCATTGCAGTCAATAATTCCCTTATTTTTCTCCAGCCTCTTGTTGTGGGGCAGACTGGCTCGTACATGCACATACATCCTCCGCTGTTGCCATTTCTAATAAAAGTAGCATATAGTTCGAACTTATATGTCAGTAGACTTCATACAGAAGTGCTAAAAACTACAAAATGGATGACGAGAAGACACAGTCGAAGTGGAGGAACGTAAAAAAGACCCCCCACAAAATGGTCAGAAAGCGGCTTGAAGGTGGTCTGTAAAGCACAATATTATTATATACGTTATTACTATATTGACCAAACCACCACCATCACATACATGTAAACGAAAAGGAAGTGTTTTAAACGTTGAAGAAAAAAATCACAATATGAACCATTTAAATGTAACCCAACCTCCTCTTTGTCCATTTCCTTAAACGCTAATCTTAATCAATTTTTTTTTTCATAAAATTAGAAATATTTTATTTTCTTAATGTAAATCTTTATTATCTCATCTTTGTACACTTTCTTAAATGCTAACCCTATACCCATTTGTTTTTTTTCACTTTATTACCTCATCTTTTTACACTTCTTTAAATGTTAACCCTAACCCATCACTCAGATATAATAATCTGAATTGTTGATCAACAATACAATACATAATCAACTGATGTATAACCATATTCAGTATATATTATGTCATATATAATTACACACACCAGAAACCCATGTATTATTTTATTAAATTTGTATTAGTAACTATACTTTATAAGATATTGTATCTTCCGTCCTGTTTTACCTATTTAAAACATTTTTTTTAATATTTATTTTTAATTTTTATGTTATTGCAAGTGTGAATGTTGTCTATCTGTGTTAGCCCTGCGATGAGGTGGCGACTTGTCCAGGGTGTACCCTGCCTTCCGCCCGAATTCAGCTGGGATAGGCTTTCAGCAACCCCGAAAGGGACAAGTGGTAAAAAAAGGATGGATGATGTCATTGCATTGATTTCTTCACTGACTCACCCCACAAACTGAAATGCACATAGTGTACGTATTAAAATTGTTACTTTAAATTTATTTTACCCTTCAAATAATACTTTGCATCTCTATCTCTGAGCATTTTTTTTTAATATTTCGTGGTAGTTGATTATTTCAGGCTTGAATGTTATTTGTGCGATTTTAAGTTTCACCAGATTCCAATATGTAATTATCAGTTATTTTACGAACAGTATTGTGTAGTTAGATATTGAAATCAGTTATTTAGTAACACATTTATGTATTTACATCAAATTAGAATGACCTAACAACATATTTAGGTGATTTTGTCCGACATGGGCCTCCATAAACGTACATTTTGCCTTTAAACATGCCAGAAAAAAAAGTGTTTTGCTTTATCTTTCTCAAGCTGCTGCATGTCTGCCTCAGACCCAGGATAAGTGCTGATTGTGCAAATGTTAAGACAAGACTGTGAAGACCAAACATTTATTTGTCATCTGTGCTTTAACAGATGTTGAGTGCAGCTGGAGTGTTCTGCTTGTTCACAGAGCATCAGGTAACCTCCTCACAAGCAGCTCGGTTTCAGAGGTTGCCTTCATGGAGTGAAGAGAGCAGAAAACAGTGCACAAGTGAGCACCTTAGTTTGCCCGGCTTAGAAGATTCCTGATGTCTCCCTCGATGTCGCTGGTGAGGAACCTGCGACTGTAACGCTTGAAGGCCACGCCGTTCGGGCCGATGAGGAACTTCTCGAAGTTCCAGGACACATCGTTCCTGCACACGGGGCTCCAGATGATGAACTTGGGGTCGCTCATCAAAGCAGTAGGCTCGTCGCTGGGAACCGGGAGGCTTTCACGCAGGAACACAAACAGGGGGTGAGCGTCCTTGCCGTTCACATCCACCTTCTCCAGGAGCTGGAACTTGGGCTCAAAGCCGTTACCGGGTCGGATGTACTTTAACGACTGAAGGATTTCCTCATTCTTACAGTTCTCCTGCATGAAAAAAAAAATATTGGCAATTAAATATATATATATAATATATATATATATATATATATATATACCGTATCTCACTAAAGTAAAAACCTCCAACATTTTTGCATTTATTGTATTTTTCCAAAGGGCAACACTGTAGAAAATAAACTTGGATATAGTTTAGGGCAGGGGTTTTTAACGTTTTCCTGGCCAAGGATCCTCAAACTAATGGAGAGAAGGAGCGTGGACCCCCTACTTATGTACCTTGTATGACATTTGGATTGTATTTTACATTCATTTAGGTACCTTGTTATTGTGCAAAACTAACCATATTCCATCCATCCATCCATTAATTTTCTACCGCTTGTCCCTCTCGGGTAGCGGGGTACTAACCATATTCAAATAGCAGTATTGTGCCGCTAATTGCTAGCTGGCAACTGGTGCTCAAATCGCCAACGGGCAATTGCTGACGCTAATCGCGAGCCGGAAACTGCTGATGACCCAAATGCCAGCCGGCAACTGGCGCAACAACCGATAGCTGGCCACTATGCACTAATCGCCAGCTGGCCACGAGAGCGCCAATAGTAGAGCACCAAACGCTAACTGGCAACTAGAGACAAGTTAAAGGGTGGCAAAATAGCCACCCTTTGCTCTGACTACTTTTTCGCACACACTTGGCATTCTCTCTATGAGCTTTAAGAGGTAGTCACCTGAAATGGTTTTCATTTCACCGGTGTGCTTGAAGCTCATCGAGAGAATGCCAAGAGTGTACAAAGCAGTAATCAGAGCAAAGGGTGGCTAATTTGAAGAAACTAGAATATAAAACATGTTTTCAGTTATTTCATCTTTTTTTGTTGAGTACATAACTCCACATGTGTTTATTCATAGTTGTGATGCCTTCAGTGACAATCTACAAAGTAAATAGTAATGAAAATAAAGAAAACGCATTGAATGAAAAGGTGGTGTGTCCAAACTTATGGCCTGTACTGTACGTCTGGCCTGGCCGATAATCGGTTGATCTCTAACACTACTACGACTACTCTGAATGATATCCAAGTTAACTTTCGATAGTGTTTCCTGAAATGTGACTCACTTGAAAGTTGTAACTATCTCCACTAAACAGGCACAAACATTTTGGCTGCAATGTTTTCTGGAAGAGCGGGTTGAACTTCCTCATGTTTTACGAGTAGTTCACCTATTTTAGTGTCACTTGCCAAGGGCAGTTATGCATTACACAAAATCACTTCCTCATGCAAACATTCTTCTTCCTCAAACATTCTCCACCGCAGACATGCTTCGCATGAAATAGCAGCAGTGTACAATCAAGTAGAAATATGCTCCATCCAATTCTCTGAATTTATGAGTATTTGGAAATAAGGGTAGGAAATGGATGGATGGATGGAGTTTGAAGGGGAGGTTTGCAACTTGCTCAGTTACATTTTTCAAAGCAAACAAAATAAGAACACCATTATCTAGGTTATGTTACCATTAGCAGTTGAACAGAACATGTATATTTTTTAATATTCATGTCACACTTACTTACTTTATTAACAGCATTAAACATGCTGTAGATTATGCATTGTACAACGTAGAAATTCATGGTGTAAAAATGCAACTGCAAACAATATTTTAGTGAAATTGTGCAAGCAGACTAGCAGTAAGACACGCCTCTTCCTCATTCTCTTGCACACACACTCACACAAGTGAGGATGATCAGTTTGTTTAATTTTTACTCAAGAAAATATCAGAAGGCGATTTTATTCATACAGAAATGTATAACATTTATAACAGTTTAATAGACATACATTTATTTTATGGTTCTATTTGTTTTTATTGTTCTTTTCTATTATGACAAGTGAGGCACCAACTACATCCTTCATTGTATGATTTCCAATATTTGTTATTTATCTCAAAACTGCTGCAGAATGGCCAACTAGTATTACATAGTGTACCGTATTTTCCGCACCATTAGCCGCACCTAAAAACCACAAATTTACTCAAAAGCTGACAGTGCGGCTTTTAACCCGGTGCGCTTTATATATGGATAAATATTAAGATTCATTTTCATAAAGTTTCGGTCTCGCAACTTCCGTAAACAGCCGCCATCTTTTTTCCCGGTAGAACAGGAAGCGCTTCTTCTTCTACGCAAGCAACCGCCAAGGTAAGCACCCGCCCCCATAGAACAGGAAGCGCTTCTTCTTCTACTGTAAGCAACCACCCGCCCCCGGAAGAAGAAGAAGCGCGCGGATTTTCGTTTCATTTCCTTTGTGTGTTTACATCTGTAAAGACCAGACTACAAAATGGCTCCTACTAAGCGACACGCTTATAACGCAGAATTTAAACTTAAGGCAATAAGTCATGCCGAAGAACACGGAAATAGAGCAGCAGCAAGAGAATATAACATAAATGAATCAATGGTGCGTAGGTGGAGGAAGCAAGAAGATGACCTGCGCCAGGTAAAGAAGACAAAACAGAGTTTCCGAGGGAACAAAGCAAGATGGCAACTGTTGGAGGACAAACTGGAACAGTGGGTTGTTGAGCAGAGAGCAGCAAGCAGAAGTGTCAGCACCATCACTATTCGAATGAAGGCAACAACGCTAGCAAGCGAACTTCACCTGGATGATTTTAAAGGTGGTGCTTCTTGGTGTTTCCGGTTCATGAAAAGACGCTTATAGACTACGGTGTCGTCACGGACTACAAAGGCGGACTCGCACAATTTTTCAGGATTTATAGAGATCCCAAATACAGATCAGCAGGTACCAGAAGGTAAGAAAAGTTGTGTTTGCATAATATTGCGAAAAAAAGTGTCAGATAATATGTCTTACCTTATACACACACTTTTCAATTCGGACACCGAAGACGAAGAATTCGAAGGATTTACGAATGAAGAATAACTTCAGAAAGTGAGCGCTATGTTTATTTTGTGTGTTGTGACATTAACGTTCGAGCAACATTATGTTGCTATTGCTCTGCACTATTTTGAATTTTACTATGTTTGTGATTGCACATTTGCGTACATTTTGGGACAGAGTTGTTAGAACGCTGGTTTTTAATATATTATTAAAGTTTGACTGACCTATCTGACTGTTTTTTTGACATTCCCTTTAGCGCAGCGTAGGCGCGGCTTATAGTCCGGGGCGGCTTATAGGTGGACAGAGTTTTGAAATATGCCATTCATTGAAGGTGCGGCTAATAACCCGGGGCGGCTTATAGTGCGGAAAATACGGTAGTTGGTATTGGTTTAAGTTTATTTCGAAATCGGGGGCTGCAACTAACAACTATTTTGATAGTCTGCTAGTCATCGACTATCTTAATCGGATTATAAAGCATACACATTTAACATCAGTGTTTAGATTCAGCTTGAGACATTTTTAGGCATGTGCTAACAAATGAATATGACTAATTAATTCATAAATTTTAATTCATACTGTAACTGTGCTGCTCATTAGGCTGTTATACAAATACAAATAATATTAAATGTTTGTCCTTTTTAAAAATAAATACAAACATACAGTCTGACCTGTCGAGGCAGGTCAGCACAGTTGGTGCCAATATATACTGTATATTTTTTTTATAAACCTTTATATATAATGTTCAACATTTACAAACAATATGAACAATAACAATCAAGACAAGTACAAAAACAGTAAAATACAGCGCCAGGGGGTTGCAATATATATATATATATATATATATATATATTTACATATTTATATTAAGGGTGTAACGGTACGTGTATTTGTATTGAACCTTTTCGGTACGGGGGATTCGGTTCGGTTCGGAGGTGTACTGAACGAGTTTCCACACGGATATGTCCGTGTGGAAACTCGTTCAGTACACCTCCGAACCGAACCGCACGTTGTGTAAACGATGCACACTGAGGCACAACACACGGCATGCTAGCAGCGACCGGGCTACTACAATATGCAAAAAGCCAGAGCTGGAAGACCCTCTTGCCTCGTTAAGATCTCCCGTTTGGGAACATTTCGGTTTCGCGGTGCGATACAACAATGGATAACATCGCTTCAACGAAGAAAAAGACGAACAAACACAGCTCCCACCCCATTCAAGCAGAGTCAGTGACGAGTCAGGCAGGGCTAAAGCAATAACAAATGCCGTTGGTGTTTTTATAGCAGCAGATTTAAGACCATATTGCATTAAAAACTAGATTTTGACCCACTTCTATGGTGGAAGAACAATGAGCCCATATACCCTCTTACTGCCAAGTTAGCCAGGCACTACCTCGCCATACCTGCTCCCTCCGTGCCCAGCCAAAGGGTATTTTCCACAGCTGGAGACATTTAACTGCAAGCAGGTCTGCTCTTTCTGCAGACAATGTGGATAAACTGATTTTTCTTCCAAAAAACATGAAAATGGAGTGAAAGTCATCAGGGTTAAAGGCTGGGGGTGTGTATACCGTTACACCCTTAAATATATATATATGTCCTAATAAGGTTATCCAAAAAATAGTGCTCGATACCGTAGTAGAGCGCAATATATGTATGTGTGGGGAAAAAAAATCACAAGACTATTTCATCTCTACAGGCCTGTTTCATGAGGGGGGGTACCCTCAATCGTCAGGAGATTGAGGGTACCCCCCCTCATGAAACAGGCCTGTAGAGATGAAATAGTCTTGTGATTTTTTTTCCCCACACATACACATATATATATATATATATATATCAATGTGTAAAGCCATAGGCTCACACAAGTTCCGTAAATAGTCCAAATTTGGAGCACAGCATCATAGTTTTCGCAGCTTTTTGGTTGTTAGAGGTAGAAAGCGATTTAAAGTAAAGTTCTAATTATTTTTAAAGGCACAAAGTTGGTGCCAATATTGTATGTTTCATGTTTTTACTTGTGACGAAATTGATGTTGTACTGCGCATGTGTATGTTCCGTGGGGCGTGGCTTGCAGGCCAGGAGCAAAAGAAGGCGAGATTTTGGCGTTTTAGCGCCCTCTAGGCAGCCGCGCACAAGTTGCAATTGTGAAATATTTCATTTAAAAGTAAGAAAATAAAACGACATAAAGTAGTTTAGACAAAACAAAATGTAATCCAATTTACAATAAATTTTTTCTGGTTACACTATTATGTGATTGGGTGATTTATTATCTATATAGCCTAAATAAAATGATTACATAATACAATAAAAACATACTTTTGTGTTGAAATGTTCACCTTTATTCCGCAAACGTTTTATTACAGCAAAACGTATAACTTTTAAACCCACAAAAACTTTGCAACACTATTCTATCGAAGCATTTTTAAGGCAGATACATAAAATGTAAAATGCAGAAAAATAGTTATTTGATGTCGTGCTCACCTGGTGGCCGAACTGGTTGCAGGGCACTCCCAGGATAACGAGCCCCTTGCTGCTGTAGCGTTCATGGAGCTCGTTCATCTGGGTGTAATCCCTGGTCGTCGTCCCTCAGAGAGATGCAACGTTCTCAATGAGGACCACTTTGCCCTGCAGCGAGGAGAAATTCAAGGTTTCCCCCGTCAGGAGCTTAGCCGTCAGATCGTAGAACCGCTTCGCCATTGTTGATCTTCCGAGTGTCGCCAAGTGACTGCCCTATTGTACCAACGTCTGCACTTTGCATGGAAATTTGAGACTAAACCGAAGATTTTCTGCCTGTCAAGATAGTTCACTGCCTACATTTTGTAGTGACGCTCGATGTCTGTTTAACTTGTAAAAAGTCAAAGTTGACCACGGTTAACAATTGTATTAACTTTTAACACCAACAATATGGATGTGGGCATCTTTATGATCTTACTCATATTTTATTTTATTTTACAGTTCAATGTGCTTGCATCGTGTGTGTATGTAGCACCGCCCAACAAAGATCACACGAAACTCAAAGCGAGCACCTCTTTTGAACAGGAACAGTCTATAAATATGTCGCTATTACTGTAGTTGTGTCCAATAAAAAAAAAAAATTACGTTGCATTTATGACGGTGGAGTTCCTCAAACTATTTTAATTTGTATATATATTAACTCTGTCGTTGGTCACCTATTTTATTTTATTCATGTTCGTTATTTTCTTGTACTATCATCTGCAGACGCTCTCTTGCCGCAAACGTCAGACGAACAACACTGGCGGGAAATCTGTTTTGTAACTCGCTTGTGGCGGCATGATAGGTCGTCTGTGTTTGTTAACCAGAACGTCGAAGTGCAGTTAAGGTTATATTTTCGAATCATTTGAACAGCCAGAAGCTTAGCGTTGCTACAACTGTAACAATCTACTCTAATCATTGTCATAGCATGTTATGGGTTACTGTCGTTGATAAAATAAGCTAACGTTACATTGATCTGACCAGTATGCTAGCTGTTGGCTGTGTTGGCAATGGCTGTTATTAACTTAGTTTCATGGTATACGAAATGAACTTTACAACCTTGTATAACTTGTATCTCATCAGATGATGCGGAAAAGGCGAAGCTCCACTGTTGACATTGCAGAGAAACACGCTCCCTCCTCTACTAGTAAGTGAATGCAGTATCATCACGTTATGACACATTCCATGTGTTTGGAACCTCACATACCTGGCTAATAAAGATGATTCTGATGACATGTTCTAATGATAACACATTATTTTAGGTATCAGACAAAAATCAAATGCAACATCTCAATGCAATTGATACAATTGAAAAGGCATTGAACAACAAACTTTTCAATGGTACTTGAACCATTGTGATAGTCCAAACATTAAGGGAGCTACGAATGAAATGGAACCAAAACATTTGAAATTGAAATTTGGACTCTAATAACACAAAGCTGCCTTGCAGGCAGTTATTTTCTTTAAAGGGTAACTGCGTTTTTTTAGTTTATTTTGCCTTTCATTCACAATCATTATGAAAGCCATGACGACAGATGTATTTTTTTTTAATGCATTCTATATTATGTGGGGAGGGAGTGGATGGCACAGACAACAAGGGTGTGGTATTAACTATACATGTTTTTATATACATATATATACATACATACATATATACTGTGTATATATACACATATGTATATATGTGTGTATATATATATATATATATATATACAAACCCCGTTTCCATATGAGTTGGGAAATTGTGTTAGATGTAAATATAAACGGAATACAATGATTTGCAAATCCTTTTCAACCCATATTCAATTGAATGCACTACAAAGACAAGATATTTGATGTTCAAACTCATAAACTTTATTTTTTTTTGCAAATAATAATTAACTTAGAATTTCATGGCTGCAACACGTGCCAAAGTAGTTGGGAAAGGGCACGTTCACCACTGTGTTACATCACCTTTTCTTTTAACAACACTCAATAAACTATTGGGAACTGAGGAAAGTAATTGTTGAAGCTTTGAAAGTGGAATTCTTTCCCATTCTTGTTTTATGTAGAGCTTCAGTCGTTCAACAGTCCGGGGTCTCCGCTGTCGTATTTTACGCTTCATAATGCGCCACACATTTTCGATGGGAGACAGGTCTGGACTGCAGGCGGGACAGGAAAGTACCCGCACTTTTTTTTACAAAGCCACGCTGTTGTAACGTGCTGAATGTGACTTGGCATTGTCTTGCTGAAATAAGCAGGGGCGTCCATGAAAAAGACGGTGCTTAGATTGCAGCATATGTTGTTCCAAAACCTGTATGTACCTTTCAGAATTAATGGTGCCTTCACAGATGTGTAAGTTACCCATGCCTTGGGCACTAATGCACCCCCATACCATCACAGATGCTGGCTTTTGAAGTTTGCGTCGATAACAGTCTGGATGGTTCGCTTCCACTTTGGTCCGGATGACACAATGTCGAATATTTCCAAAAACAATTTGAAATGTGGACTCGTCAGACCACAGAACACTTTTCCACTTTGCATGAGTCCATCTTAGATGATCTCGGGCCAAGAGAAGCCGCCGGCGTTTTTGGATGTTGTTGATAAATGGCTTTCGCTTTGCATAGTAGAGCTTTAAGTTGCACTTACAGATGTAGCGATGAACTGTATTTAGTTACAGTGGTTTTCGGAAGTGTTCCTAAGCCCATGTGGTGATATCCTTTAGAGATTGATGTCGGTTTTTGATACAATGCCGTCTGAGGGATCGAAGGTCACGGTCATTCAATGTTGGTTTCCGGCCATGCCGCTTACGTGGAGTGATTTCTCCAGATTCTCTGAACCTTTTGATGATATTATGGACCGTAGGTGTTGAAATCCCTAAATTTCTTTCAATTGCACTTTGAGAAATGTTGTTCTTAAACTGTTTGACTATTTGCTCACGCAGTTGTAGACAAAGAGGTGTACCTCTCCCCATACTTTCTTGTGAAAGACTGAGCATTTTTTGGGAAGCTGTTTTTATACCCAATCATGGCACCCACCTGTTCCCAATTAGCCTGCACACCTGTGGGATGTTCCAAATAAGTGTTTGATGAGCATTCCTCAACTTTATCATTATTTATTGCCACCTTTCCCAACTTCTTTGTCACGTGTTGCTGGCATCAAATTCTAAAGTTAATGATTATTTCCAAAAAAAAAATGTTTATCAGTTTGAACATCAAATATGTTGTCTTTGTAGCATATTCAACTGAATATGAGTTGAAAATGATTTGCAAATCACTGTATTCCATTTATATTTACATCTAACACAATTTCCCAAATCACATGGAAACGGGGTTTGTATATATATATATATACACACATACACATATATATACATATATATATATATATATATATATATATATATATATATATACATACATATATATATTAGGGGTGTAACGGTACACAAAAATTTCGGTTCGGTACGTACCTCGGTTTAGAGGTCACGGTTCGGTTCATTTTCGGTACAGTAAGAAAATAACAAAATATACATTTTTTGGTTATTTATTTACCAAATTTGTAAGCAATGGCTTTATCCTTTTAACATTGGGAACACTACAATAATTCTGCCCATGTTAATCAACAATAAACTGCCTCAAGTTGTTGCTCAGATTAAATAAAATGAGAAAACTTTTCGTCTGCATATAAAAAGTGCAACATTAAGTCAACTCAATAATTAATAATCAAAATATTACAGCATTTGGGAAGCCTGTAGTTGATTTATTATGTAAATGTTATATTTTTATCAACAGCCTCAAAACTAGGCTGCTGCATTACTAATGATTAATGTAACTATAGCTGAAAAAATGGTACAATAAATAGGAGAGACTATTCATCCCTGAACACCATGGAGTTCATGTAGGCTTAATGATGCAGTCACATTATTATATCAACTATCAGAGACAGAAACTCTTCATTTAACATAATGTCCTTTTTTGCTGCTTCAACACAGCTCAATTAACACAGAAAAAGGTAAAGTGAAATAACAGACAGACAGGGCTTTGCTGCCCGTAACACACACACACACACACACACACACACACACACACACACACACACACACACACACACAAAATGAGCTAACGTTACGCTAAAAGCGAATTAGCCTTCACCTCAAGCCAGGACTGCGAGCGAGCTGAGCTGCCTTTTATATTTCTCGAAGGTCAACGGGCTCATAGTGATGTTACTCGTAGTTGACTTGGAGGTCCATCCATCCATCCATCCATCCATCCATCTTCTTCCACTTATCCGAGGTCGGGTCGCGGCCCAGCCCGTCGCCTCTCACTGCTGGCAACGCCAGAGTGGAAGAGAGTCCAGCCCCTCTCAAGAGAACTGGTTCCAGAGCCCTTGCTGTGCGTCGAAGTGAGTCCGACTATCTTGCCGGAACTTCTCCACCTCACGCACTAGCTCAGGCTCCTTCACCCCCAGCGAGGTGACGTTCCACGTCCCAAGAGCTAGCTTATGTAGCCGAGGATCGGACCGCCAAGTGCCCTGCCTTCGGCTGCCGCCCAACTCACACTGCACCCGACCTCTATGGCCCCTGCTATGGGTGGTGAGCCCATTGGAGGGGGTACCCACGTTGCCTCTCCGGGCTGAGCCCGGCCGGGCCCCATGGGGACAGGCCCGGCCACCAGGCGCTCGCCATCGTGCCCTAACTCCGGGCCTGGCTCCAGAGGGGGGCTCCGGTGACCTGCGTCTGGGCGAGGGAAATCTGGGTCCTTTGATCGTGTTCTTCATAGAGGTCTTCGAGCTGCTCTTTGTCTGATCCCTCACCTAGGACCCGTTTGTCTTGGGAGACCCTACCAGGGGGCATAGAAGCCCCCGGACAACATAGCTCCTAGGATCATTGGGACACGCAAACTCCTCTACCACGTTAAGGTGGCAGCTCAGAGAGAAGCGGACTGGGAGGTGTTCATTATAATTTGGGGAGAGTCCGCAGCCTGATGCTTACCTGCTAAACGCTAAGCACTGCATGCGCTCTGAATACGCACTGCTGATTGGCTGTTACCAGAGAAGCCGGCGGCGTTTCTGGATGTTGTTGATAAATGGCTTTCGCTTTGCATAGTAAAGCTTTAACTTGCACTTATAGATGTAGCGACAAACTGTATTTAGTGACAGTGGTTTTATGAAGTGTTCCTGAGCCCATGTGATGATATCCTTTAGAGATTGATGTTGGTTTTTGATAAAGGATCGAAGGTCACGGTCATTCAATGTTGGTTTCCGGCCATGCCGCTTACGTGGAGTGATTTCTCCAGATTCTCTGAACCTTTTGATGATGATATGGACCGTAGATGTTGAAATCCCTAAATTTCTTGCAATTGCACTTTGAGAAACGTTGTTCTTAAAGTCACGCAGTTGTGGACAAAGGGGTGTTCCTCGCCCCATCCTTTCTTGTGAAAGACTGAGCATGTTTTGGGAAGCTGTTTTTATACCCAATCATGGCACCCACCTGTTCCCAATTAGCCTGCACACCTGTGGGATGTTCCAAATAAGTGTTTGATGAGCATTCCTCAACTTTATCAGTATTTATTGCCACCTTTCCCAACTTCTTTGTTACGTGTTGCTGGCATCAAATTCTAAAGTTAATGATTATTTGCAAAAAAAAAAAAAAGTTCATCAGTTTGAGCATCAAATATGTTGTCTTTGTAGCATATTCAACTGAATATGGGTTGAAAATGTTTTGCAAATCAATGTATTCGGTTTATATTTACATCTAACACAATTTCCCAACTCATATGGAAACAGGGTTTGTATATACATATATATATACATATATATATATATATATATATATATATATATCCATCCATCCATTTTCTACCGCTTATTCCCTTTGGGGTCGCGGGGGACGCTGGAGCCTATCTCAGCTACAATCGGGCGGAAGGCGGGGTACACCCTGGACAAGTCGCCACCTCATCGCACGGCCAACACAGATAGACAGACAACATTCACACTCACATCCACACACTAGGGCCAATTTAGTGTTGCCAATCAACTTATCCCCAGGTGCATGTCTTTGGAAGTGGGAGGAAGCCGGAGTACCCGGAGGGAACCCACGCAGTCACGGGGAGGACATGCAAACTCCACACAGAAAGATCCCGAGCCCGGGATTGAACCCCAGACTACTCAGGACCTTCGTATTGTGCAAAGCGCTTTACATAGTGAAACCCAATATCTAAGTTACATTTAAACCAGTGTGGGAAGCACTGGGAGCAGGTGGGTAAAGTGTCTTGCCCAAGGACACGACAGCAATTGTGATTAAGAGATAAATAAATACAATTTGACTAATGATTGATACGCCAAATATTCCACTTAGCATATTTTGTGTTTTGCCATAACATACAGGGTTTAACATGTAAGGCATAAAACAAATTTGTAGGAACAGCCGCTTTACTTTGAGCTCTTCTGGAATGACAGAACTTATATGATCTTCAGGTGTAAAATTTCGCTTGTTGATTTTTTTTTACACTTCTAGAAATCAGAGCTGGAAATTTCAAAGTCAAGGCATTTCTAGGAAATTTGAACTGCGTAATCAACCTCGGTGCTCCTCAAATATTCCAAAAATACCCCCTGACCCCACACACAAAATAATGACGCACATCGCAAACCACCTTTATCTTTGCGGTCACTGGCCACCTGTGCAAAAGCGCAGTAACGCTTCAAACACAGAAATGTTTTGAAACACCATAAAACTACCGGTAATGCAATGGGAAAATGTTGTACATTGAAAATGCTACAAGGTTAAAAACGAATGCAAAATACATTTGCAAATGCCTAAAAAACAGAAACAAACTTCTAAAACAACCTCATGCGAGAAAGGCGGCAAATTAATTGACTAAAATGGAAGTTAGATGTCCCTCTTTTAAGAAATTGGGGAAGTCTGTAAATCCAGTGAGTTGGTATAGTCAAATTTACCAATTTGTTTACAGAGGCAAAGAGGAGTCGCACAACCGGGCGTCAGTCTAAGGTGTCCGCTCAAGAAGAAAGTACTGCAAGTGTATTTAGTGTGTTTCTACGAGAAGCAGGCGTCACCCTGAAGCAAGGTGTCACACCCAACGAAATCGGTACAAGTGTCAAAAACACCGGTTTGAAAAAAAAAAAAAAAGTAATCCTCAATTGATTTTTGTGTCTTTCTCTAAGCAGCTGCTGACCAAGTGGTGTTTCAAAAGAGGATACAAAAAATGCTTCAGAAGAGCCCTCGATACCCTGATGTGAGTATAGTGTGTAGATTCCATGAAATAAAACAGTCCGAGAGGAAGCAGACCTCTGCCAAGGTCATTAAATGTTTATTTAAATCAGCCTACAAAAATTGCTTCAGGCCCAATTTTTACAATTACAATATTTGTATTCATATTTATGTCATCAATCTTAAATTTATTTAGAACTTCAAATTTATGATTTACTTTTCATACATGAACACACAAGCCTTAGGGCTATTTTCTTAACATTGAATTTTTACAGAATTCTATGATGAAATGCCTTCCAAAGCATCTGTAAAAAGAAAAATAGACTTTATAAGGAGTTTATCAAATCAAGAACAGAGAATGCTGAAAAACGCTATAAGAACTACAAAAACAAGTTGACCAATATATTGAGACAAGCAAAAAGGGAATATTACAAAATAATGTTGCATGAAAATAAAAATAACAAAGGCTATATGGAATATTTTGAATAAAGCAATAGGAAATAGGACAAGGCGAATAGAACTACCTAGATATTTAGAAAAAGATAATATGTTAATTTAAAACAAAGATGAAATTGTCAATTAATTAAATACATTATTTGTAAATGTAGGACCTAGCTTAGCAAACAAAATACGAAAAGCTAATGATCAATCAGGGGGTGTCTGGAAAAGGGAAAATAGGGTTATGCAGTCAATGTTTCTTAGTGAAGTGACTGAAAATGAAATATCTGTGGTTTATAAACTAAAAAACAAGACCTCAACAGACAATGAGTGTATTGACATGAAAATGATAAAAAACACAATTAATTGCATCATTAAACCATTACATTATATAATTAATTGTTCTTTTAAAGTATGAGTTTTCCCAGACAGTATGACAACAGCTAATGTCATACCTCTATTTAAAACTGGAGATAAACATATATTTGGTAATTATAGACCAGTAGCTCTCCTATCTCAATTTTCAAAAGTGCTTGAAAAACTGTTTGTTAATAAATTAGACTGCTTTATTGAAAAACATAAATTATTAAATGAAAATCAGTATGGATTTCGATCAAATAGGTTTACAAGTGTGGCCATCATGAACATTATTGAACTGCAATTGATCAAAATAAATACACAATAAGACTGTTCATTGATTTAAAGAAGGCATTCGACACTATAGATCATCAAATTCTCATTTCTAAATTATATACTTATGGAGTTAGAGGAGTTGCACTGGACTGGTTAACCAGCTATTTACAACAACGACAGCAATATGTTGAGATTGGTGATTATAGGTCAGAATGTATGACTATTGAATGTGGAATTCCACAAGGTTTGATTTTAGGACCCAAACTTTTTATTTTATATATAAATGATATTTGTGAGGTTTCGAAAAATTTACAGTACGTATTATTTGCAGAAGATACAAATGTACACTGTTCAGGAGATGACTTGAAAATCTTAGCCGATAATATTGAAGAGGAAATGGTTAAACTAAAATTGTGGTTTGATGTAAATAAATTATCTTTAAATTTGGAAATGACACAATTTATGGTATTCAGTAATAAAAGAAAGGTAGAAGTTAGTTTATCCATAAACAATGTGAAAATTGAGAAGGTGTCTGAAATCAGATTTCTTGGGGTCATCCTCGATGAAAAGTTGACATGGAAAGCTCATATATTGCATGTGAAAAATAAGGTATCTAAAAGCTTATTTATTTTGAACAAGGTTAATAACAGTTTCCCGTATGACACAGTGAGAATGTTATATTGCTCAATTATTCTACCTTATTTCAATTATTGTGCAGAAATATGGGGAAATACATATCACAGCAACATAATGCCTTTATGTCTTTTACAGAAAAGAGCAATTTGTATTATTTTTAAAGTAGGATATAGAGACCACACAAATCCACTCTTCATTAGGGCAGGATTATTAAAACTAAAAGACATTGTAGAATTGCATACTCTATTAGTGATGTTCAAAGCTAGAAATAAAGTTCTTCCGCAGGACTTACAAAAGTTATTTGTGTTCACGTCTGAAGATGAGAACCACAGAAGGCCGTATGATTTTAAACATCCAAGAGTGCGAACAAATTTGAAACAAAGGTGCTTGTCTGTTGTTTGTGTGAAAGCATAGAATTCTTTAAAGAAAAACTTAAAAAGTTGCAAGAATATTTTTGAATTTAAAAAGAGTTACAAAAAGAGACAACTGGAATTATATCAAACGGATTTTTGATTTTGATTGGACCTGTCATTGTGAAAATGCTTAAACGAAAATTAAAAAGTATGTTGGTGGAGGGAACAGTGATAAAGTCATCTAAATAATTTGTTTTAAAAAAGGGGGCAGATAAATATTACAATATTATTCTTCCATCTGCTCCTTTCTGATCGTGGAAATGTATAAGAAACAAAAAACAATGAAAGTGTGAACTGTGCATGGCTTGTATATATGCATTTTCATGAAAGGAATAAAACGAAATGATAATGATGAGGATGATCTTAAATATGATAAAATCTTCTCCCTGAACACCCAAAACGGCCCCCTTGATACCCTGCTAATATATTTAAATTACTCTTTTACCTCACTGGGATACCTAGTTCTGTCTCTCAAATTGATCATAATTTTGCCTTGCAGAGCAGAAAGTTTCTCCGAGATGTTATCAAGTTTGCGATTCATTTACAAAAACGTCAAAGTCTGAGTGCCCATAGCTCTACCCAGCTCATCCATCACGACGGGCAGCCTCAAGGCTCCTTGAAAGGCTACTATCATCTTCCGAATTTGTCGATAGACCAGAGAAATGCTCAATCCAAACACCAGATGGCCTGTTATCACAGTTCCAAATAAATAGATAAAGTATCTTCGATGTCATTGACGGAAAGAAATGCCAGGCACATGACCCTCCATTTCGCCTCGGACTCCCTCATGTAACCAGCAGCAACGTTCCATTAGGACTAGCAGGTTCTCCTTGTGCCTCTCGTCGAAAATATCTTGTCATTTTCGTTGAGAGACCAGTTTACCAATTTAATATTTTAGATTTCAGAGAACGTGCAAATGAAAGGCTCTTACAAAGTTAAGACAAGACGAGACAAGAGCAAAATTAGGAAAGATCAGGGTGAGAGAGGGTGAGCGTCCGCCTAAGTTGAGAGCCAGAAAAAGAAAATACATTATTAATGCAGTATTGTTTTTGTGATTATTGCAGGTCTTACCTAAAATCTGTTAACAAAAATATGTACACTTACTAATTTCCAATTTTTGAGAAAAACGATATTTAGTGTTTCAATGTCATTGCTCAGATTGTGCAGGAATTCATCAGTGGTTTGGAGTCTCATATTGAGGATGCTGACAGATTTAGGAATTGTCTCCTTCCGTGTGTTCCGACACTTCCCGAGGGAGACACCAGGTACAGAACAATCCAATATGGTTTATTTAGATTGTGTTAAAATGTACAGCACAATAGAGAAGAACATATGCACTCAAAGGGGAACTGCACTTTTTCTTTGAATTGTTCACAATCATTATGAAAGACATGACGACGGATGAATACTTTTTTAAAAGGCATTCTAACTTGCTAACAAAGGTAAATATAAGTCCGCCTACAATGGTGCCAATGGGAGGTCTATTCCACCCATAAAACCCAATAAATAACCATCCAAAAACCGCCGACAATACTCCATTTAAATTTCATGACTTCTCACAGACAAACTATTTATAGCACGAGCTTATGTGCCTATGTTGACATCGACTGATGAGCTGCTTCCTTGCCTCGGTGCTCGTGGAAGTTTATTCTAGATTATAAATCATGCCTCTCACCTAGATTGTAGATCAGTGGTTCTTAACCTGGGTTCGATCGAAGCCTAGGGGTTCGGTGAGTCGGCCTCAGGGGTTCGGTGGAGCCTCCATCCCGGAGGTCAAGCCACACCCAACTCATCGTGTACATAAAAACGTCTCCCTATCAGCATATCAGTCAAACTGATTTGCAGGTGTGTAATTTGTTGTGATCATGCACTGTGTTGGTTTTGTTCTTTGAACAAGGTGATGTTCATGCATGGTTCATTTTGTGCACCAGAAAATCATATAACTTTGTCTTGAATTTGAAAAAATATATTTTTTAATTTTTCACTAAAGAAGGGTTCGGTGAATGCGCATATGAAACTGCTGGGGTTCGGTACCTCCAACAAGGTTAAGAACCACTGTTGTAGATGGATGAGGACGTATTCTGACAAGTTGATAACACTTTGACAGTCAATTTAAACCCGTAAATGACGAGAATGACATAAAAAGACACTTTGTTCCACCCCCCTTTTCTTCGTGAGGGTTATGAGTCATTCTTCCTTTAAACAAAAATATAGCAATATTCTATCAGTCGGCATTCTAATGACAGAAGACATTGTACAGTAAGTAATGATGTATTATGTTTGTTGGCTCTTATAAAGTTTGCAGTTAGTAATAATCACTGATGTTGGAAACAAAGTAAAAGTCGTGATGCGTTTTTGAAATTAATGCGCTGCATAAGCTTAAAATTAGCAAAATACGTAAATATTAAATGTTATTCCAAATGTGCCTGTTACTACATTACATATATACTTACATCAGTATATAAAACCTTAATAGAGGTGTTTGGATGTTTTTAGGGCTTTATAGGCAGAATAGAGCGACTCCCATAGGCTCCATTGTAAGCAGACTTTTGATCTCCTGTACCGGTATTTATGAATTAGAATGCATAAAAAAGAAAAAAACATGTGTACTTGTCTTACATAAGGATTGTGAATGATAGGCAAATCTCCCCAAAAAGTGTAGTTCCCCTTTAAACAATTCAACAAGTCCAAAAAGAAGTAGGAAGAAGCCAAGTTTGTTTGATCCAACCCCTATACTTCTTCAACAGTTTGTTTTGTGCTTTGTGTACACGTTTATATTGTGATCCACATTTGTATATTGTTTTAGTTCCTTAATCAATTTCATAGTTCCACATACAGATAGAGGTGAAACTCCAAAAATGTAAATATTGTGCAACGGCTGATTTATTCCAGCAATTAGATTTACAAGGTGAAACTAATAAAAGACATAGGCTTAACATGCTACTCAATATATTTCAAGCATTCTTTTGATATCATTTTGATGATTATGAAAACCTGGGGATAGGTTAATTGGCAACACTAAATTGGCCCTTGTGTGTGAATGTGAGTGTGAATGTTGTCTGTCTATCTGTGTTGGCCCTGCGATGAGGTGGCGACTTGTCCAGGGTGTACCCCGCCTTCCGCCCGATTGTAGCTGAGATAGGCTCCAGCACCCCCTGAGACCCCGAAGGGAATAAGCGGTAGAAAATGGATGGATGGATGAAAACCTTAAATTAAAAATCTCAGAGCATTCGGAGTTTTAAAAAACTGTAAGCCAATATCAAAATTCTAAGAATTGCCATATCCCGCTTTGCATGTAATGACTTTATATCACATATTAGTTTCACATTTTAAGTTGAAGTGTTAACATTAATGGATTTTAGCACAAAATTCAATTTTTCTTAGTTTAACCTGTAAATTGTCATTTGCATTTGAACCCAAAATCATTTCTTTCATTGTTTGTTTGCTTGCCTTGTAGCTGTGTCAGCTCCTTTCATGAGAGCCTGCTACGCATGTTGTTGGGCATTGACATGCTGCAGGTCAGACTGGATGAATAAACAAAGGAAAGTCCACATTCCTCACCAATAATGCTAATTGTCTGCTTCTCTCCTTCACGTAGACTCTTATCATTAACACCTTGCTTGAGAAACTCCCTGAATATATGCTCAACAGGTTAGTGCTTCCTGTCAATTAACATTTCATTGGCCAAATTAATTTGAAATCTAACGTCTTGTGTGTCACAGCATTGATGATGCCGGGCTCAGTATTCCACGCATTATCATCAACCAGCTCAAATGGCTCGACAGAGTTGTTGATTGCAAGGTAGTCCTTTCCTAAAATGCCACCTGCCAATGCTAAACACTGTTTGTGTAATTTAGCGTCGTGCTGACATGTTTATCGCAGGAGCTGGCAGCCAAGCTCATGGAGCTGCTGTCGGTGGCACCAGTGGATGTCCAACGGGACATCATCACCAGTCTGCCAGAGATACTGGAAGACTCCTTGCACAATGATATAGCCCAATATCTCAAGTATGTCATTGCGGATTAGCAGTTGTGGCCTTATAATGACCAGTGTGTTTCTGAGAGTGCATGTCCTTGTAGTTCTTTACTGAAGGAGAACACTCAGTTGACAGTGGCCATCTTGGATGCCCTTTCAAGTCTGAACCTCAGCTCCTCTTTACTGACTGAGGTATTTATGCAAACTGTACTTTCTCAGTGAAATATTTCAATTAGTGTACAGAAGATAGTCTTGTGTCTGAGCTTTATTTTAAATTTTTTTTCATTTTGACATTAATACAGCCCCTGTCAAAAGTGATGTAATGAGCAGACTTGGAGGATGTTCATTCATTCAGCAGACAGACATAAAACTAAATTATACTCATTTCAAATGACAACTTTCTGGCTTGAAGAAAAACTAAAATAAATCAAGAATATACATTGTAGTTAGTAACAGTTTATTTTTTAGATCAAGTATAGCAGGGGTGCCCACACCTTTTCAGTAGGATAGCTACTTTTTAAATGACCAAGTCGAGGTGATCTACCGGTACCTTATATATATCTACCTTATATATCGTCATCATCATCATCGGCGGTCACTCGAAGCGAGTATGACAATCCTCCTGGTCACTCCCTTTATGGAAGATGCCTGTGTGTGACTTTGTTTAACGTGGGGAGACTGGTGCACAGACAGTCACCACACGATCCTTGACAGATCCGGGTCAGGGTCCAGTGGCATGGAGTCCAAGACTACTGGGACGACCATATATATATATGTGTGTGTGTGTGTGTGTGTGTGTGTGTGTGTGTGTGTGTGTGTGTGTGTGTGTGTATATATATATATATATATATATATATACACAGTATATATATATATATATATATATATATATATATATATATACACAATATATATATATTTATATATATGTATATATATATTAGGGATGTATCGGATCGGCCACCGATATTTGCAAAAAAATGCGTATCGGCAAAGCATGGGAAAATGTCGATCCAGATCCAGTTTAAAAAAAACTCCGGTCCGATTTAAATAATACATTCCACTTTTCTGCTGCATCCTAATTTCCGTTTCGCATTTTCCAGCACACACATCCACACGTCTGATTCTCACGCAGTTGCTTTTAGCAGCTGGCATTACACGACAGGCTCTTCTCACTCCTTCTTCTGTCTCCTTCTCACAGACAGCAAGCGCACCTTCTTACACACGTCACATACTGTCACAACACACGTCACGTCATACGTCACATGTATACGCCCTCTCCCAGCAGAGAGGTAGCAGCATGGCTAACGTTAGCTGTGGTGCTAGCGCAGCCGTGCGCGCCTGTGCAATGACTATGGCGTCACATTAGTGCCAAAAATCCGAGCGCATAAAAACTGTTATCGCGTGCTGATTCTCCACTTCGTGCGCGCGCGCGACACCCTTTTGCGCGCGCGCCGTCTCGGTCTGTGCGCTGTCATGTTTCGTTTTGGCACTTTGGGGGCGGGTATGCTTAGACGGCCCCTTCTTTCTGATTGGTCAGGGGAAAAATGCTCACAGCAAATCAGAAGCATAGCAGAGCGGGTCATCGTCAATATGTATCAAGATTTACGGAGGAATAAATGGACAAAAAAATGTCGTGCGCTGATGAAGGTTATTTCATACCACATAAACACAATACAGGGTAATACAAAATGTGACCCAAATAAATAATAAGACAGCAAACACCATAATCACATCTTTCAGCCAGAACTGGTCCACCAGCAATAACATCCAACCATAACATTATTTTATATTTTCACTTCTTCTTGAACATTTGTGTTCTAATTTATGGAATTTCTTTTGATTCAGCCATAAAAGTAATGAAATAATATTTGAATTTAGTTTTTAAAATGTTAAAAATAGCCTTTTAATAATGTATTCTGAAACAGTTTAAAATAATCAGAGAACTGACTAACACTGACCCTACACAACTATGTTGCACAATTAAGTCATTTTTTTTTAAAGCGAAAGAAGTAATTTCAACAGGTACAGCATCCTATGTCATATCTACATGTAATAAGATTTGTAACAAGGCAAACCGTTTGTAAATTGGTCGAAAATCGAGCAAGTTATGGTAATTTAATTAGTACATGTACCATTGACATCAATGTAATGATTGAGGCTCGCTGTCCGAGGTAAGATGGCTACAACGTTGCTACGCTGGAGAATTTTTGGTCATATGAAAAATGCTCAGAGCCAATCAGAAAGGAGGGGCCGTCTAAGAATACCCGCCCCCAAAGTGCCAAAAAGAAACATGACAGCGCGAGGAGAGATGCCAGGAGTACACAGAGAGCGCACAGACCGAGACGGCGCGCGCGCAGAAAAGCACCGCGCGCGCGCAAAAGGGTGTCGCGCGCGCGCGCGCACGAAGTGGACAATCAGCGCGCGATAACAGTTTTTATGCGCTTGGATTTTTGGCATTAATGTGACGCCATAAATTGCGCACTGCTCAAACGTCCTCTGCGCACGGCAAATCTATGCCACGCACAAAATCAAATAAAAAAATAAGCGCATAACAATTTTCGACACACAGACACGACAGAGAAAACAGTTTTCGTCATCATTGTTCAAATATTGTAACATCTGTCGAGACGCTATCTCCATTCGGTGCCACACGTCCACACCGTCAAAATGCCGAGGCAAACATTTCCAGATAAACACTGTATGAAAAAAATAGTGATTTTTTTAGTTGTGATTTCCTTCTCTGCATGAAAGTTTAAAAGTAGCATATATTAATGCAGTATGAAGAAGAATGTTTTAATGTAGACACATAGAATCATCATACTGCTGTGATTATATGCATCAAGTGTTCATTCAAGGCTAAGGCAAAATATGGAGATATATATCTTGTATTGCAATATGGCCTTACAACATCGCAATACTAAAAAAAGGCCATATCGCCCAGCCCTAGTTCAATGATACCATTTCTGTTTGTCATGTATAATTTTGTCTATTTTGTGTTTATCCTTGAATAAACAGGTCAGTTTCTTGTTACCAACCATTGTGTATTATTCAAACTCCCCTAATTCATCTGGCTAGTTGTTATCAAGAGTACTAAAACCCTTTTCAACATGATTCTGACAACTAAGTAGGCTAAATAACTTTAAACTTTAATACATGCTCGGATAGGCCAGTATCGGTCAGTATTGGTATCGGTCAGTATCGGTATCGGATCGGAAGTGCAAAAACAATATCGGTATCGGATCGGAAGTGCAAAAACCTGGATCGGGACATCCCTAATATACATATGTATATATAATTTCTATTTATTTATTTTACCGTTTTTGTTAACACGTTAAACGTGTACAAAATACATGCATGTTTAACGTATAGATTCCCTTCATTCATGCAGACAATAGTATAACCAGATTCTGATGACTTGCATTGATTGGAATCAGACAAGATTCACAGGAGTGCTGACAACTTCCACATTTTCGATTTTACATTGTGTAGGAGAAAAAAAGTCCTCCTTTCTGTCCAATACCACACTGAAGTGGTTGGTGTTGGCATCTTGTTTGTTTTTATACACTTTACAAGAAATACATTGACGGAAAACTCCGTGGCTTGCTAGCTTTCGGAGACTCTTATTTTGTTAGCGCAGGCAGGATGGAGCAGCACTTTTTTTGTGAAGACAGTAACTGTGCGATCAGTCTTTAGGCTTTTAACGGCATATACGGTTGATATAAAAACTGTTTCTTGCCTTCCTGACGTTCTTTTTTCCTTCACATTGAGCTCGCAGCAGCCAGCATCATTTCACAAGATCCTTGGGTGCCTTGAATGTCAATCAAGTGACGAAAGTGACGTCATAGTGAAGATTTATGATCGCTATTTTTAGGTCTATTTTTTCAATGAATGGCTGGCGGCCGACTGACACACCCTGTGCGATCGACTGGTAGCTCGCAATCAACGTAATGGGCAGCCCTGAAGTAGAGTGAAAACATTGTTTAATCATAAAAAACAAACACAAAAAACACTCAATCACACCACTATAGTGCTTTGTCGCACGACCACTGACTCAGGTAACAATTGACAAATAGTACTCTTCATCGGGATTTCTATTTGGTTGGTAGAGAGAGCTTGCCAGCAACTTGAGGGTTCCAGGTTTGATTCCCGCTTCCGCCATCCTAGTCACAGCTCTTGTGTCCTTGGGCAAGGCACTTTAGTGACTGGAAAAGTACATGTTTTTTTCAGGCAGTCATCTTCATAAATCTAATTAAAACGGCACCAAACAAAAGTTCCAGCATCTTCAACTTGCCAATGCAGATATAAAATACATCACTGAATATGACTTTCATCCAGTCACCCAAAGTCCACCATTGTTTTTTCTTAGCCCATTGGATCCTTGTTTTCTATGTTTAGCTGTTAATGATGGCTCTTGTTAAGCTTTCTTCTTTTCATACTTTAGGCGCTTTCTTACAGTTCGCTTACAGACAGTGACTCCACTTTCCGCCAATTTGTTCGTCACAAGTTTTCTGTTTTTTTATTTTGGGTCTTTCCGTAAACTTGCCTTTTACAACCTTCCCATGTTGTTTGTACTTGGTCCAGATTTTACACACAGCTGACTGTGAACAATCGACATTTTTTACAACAGTGTGTGATGATTTAACTTCTCGGAAGAAGTTTGAAAATCCTATCCTTTGTTTTAATTAACATATCTCCTGTTGGAGCCCTTAATCAAGTCAATCCACCTTGGTGCAATAGCTCTACAAAATGTGACCACTCCTTGTTTACTGCAGATTTCGTCTGATGCAAGTGTTGGCTTCGGAAATGATTAATTACAGGGTTATGCCGTAATTTTGTTACGAGTATTGAGTGATTCCATTTTTTTTAATATATTCTGCTTGATCTAAAAATTAAACTCACGGACTACCACAATTTATTTTCTTGTTTTGTGTCATGTCTGTTACCTGCTTTTTCCTACAATATTAAACAACTAAATGAACATCCTCCAGGAGTTGTAGCAGACGCAAGTGTTGCACAATGACATCGTTAAAGAATTGCTAAATTAACGACTCTAATGTTGCACTTATTGTGTGTTTCTGTATATGAGGTGTATGTGTGTTTGTGTTAAAATTCTCCCTCCAAGTGCATAAAGATGCGTATATGTGTATGTCATTTCAGGTTCGTGGAGCAGTTATGACCACCTTGGCTGCTGTGCAATTAGAAGACCTACCTGTGGTGGTCAAATTCATCCTGCATTCCGTCTCAGCCTCTGATGCATATGAGGTCAGGAATAGGGCCGTGAATCTCTGTATACCTCACGATAATGCTAATATATCAATATAGAGCTACTGCAATTATCAATATATCAAGGTGTTTATAAGGGGGAAACATACAACTTACATAATGCAATGTCCTTATCCAGATTTGTCACATCCACACCACAGTATAAAAGCATGTGAAATGTCCCCGAAAACATGATTTTAAACAATCATTTTCATGTCAAAATATTTATACTTCCGGGTTATTTTAATGAAATATCAAAAAAATAGGATCTAAACACAATTTGTTGAGCAATAGCCTCAGCTGCAGGTACTCGCCGATTCTCTTGCCGAAATGCCTCACTTGAATTGCAGGACAGGGGTGCAGAAACACGCTTGCTAGTTAGCATACTCAGCATCATCTTGCTAGCTTACTTGTCGTTGTTTCCTTTCCCTCTCCTCGCCACAACATTGACGCTTTTCTACTTTGCTGCTAATCATATTTGGATGATTACAATCCGAATACTGTTGGTTCCGAACCAGTTGTAGTTCTACAGCATTTATTACTAGCCAGCGAGAAGGTTATTTTGATGTGACAGATGTAAACAGAGGTCACAATACCGTAAAAATATTCTGAACAAAAATATAAACGCAACCCTTTCGTTTTTTCTCCCATTTTTCATGAGTTGAACTCCTAGATCTAAAACTTTTACTATGCACACACACACAATACCTATTCCTCCCAAATATAGTTCACAAATCTGTGTTAGTGAACACTTCTTCTTTGCCATCCAACCTCACAGGTGTGGTATATCATGATGTTGATGTGCAGTTTTGCTGCATTTGGGTCTGGGGGGGTCAGAAAAGCAGTCAGTACCTGGTGTGACCACCATTTGCCTCATGCAGTGCAACACATCTCCTTCGCATAGAGTTGATCACGTTGTAAGCCGTATTGCTCAAAGCGTAGGAAAAAAGTAGCAGCTTATAGTCCAGACAATACTGTAAAAATAATAGTGAAGTTAATTATATTTATATAGCACTTTTCCCTTGAGACTCAAAGCGCTTTACATAGTGAACCCCATTATCTACATCTTTAAGCTAAATTTAAACCAGTGTGGGTGGCACTGGGAGCAAGTGGGTAAAGTGCCTTGCCCAAGGACACAACGGTAGTGACTAGGATGGCAAAGTGGGGATCGAACCTGTAACCCCCAATAATAAAATAATAATAAATAAAATAACAAATAAAAGTGTGATTGCTTTAAAAGGTAGACACTTGATTTGCGTGTGTGAAAAAATGTTTTAGAGAATTACAATCTAAATTCTAAGCATGTTTTTCCCATTTTGTACAAATCTAGTTGTTAAATCTAAGGCATAAGGTCCATTTCCTGTTACAATTTTTGTATCTGGATAGTTTCACTGCTACCCTTCTGTGGTAGCATCACAAAAAGCACTTGTGGAAGTCATACTTCAGATAGACACAGAAGAATGTATGAGCTCCATGTTCTGCTCCGAGTATATACTGGTTTCTTGGACAGGTGGTGTGTAACCTCCGTAGGAAACTGGAACTGGAGCAGTGTGTTCTCCCTCCTGTGCTGCAAGAGTCGCAGAGCCGCTTCAAGAGCAAAGGAGCAGCCGTGTAAGCATGATGCAGCAAAACCCTCATTTGTCAGTTGATGCACTCTTGTCTAAAAAGTCGATTGTGTGCAACAGGTCCAAGTCAACTACAGTGGTCTGTGACAGCCAGGACATCGTTACGCTGATAGTGGATGCTATCAAGTCAGCAATGCGCTTCCAGAAGGCTCTATCTGAAGCCTGGCTAAAGGTGCACAATCGCTGTTATGCCGTCTGTCTTTTGTTGATTACTGCCTTCGTACAAAGCAGTTTTAATGATTTGTGTGTGCTCTGTCTTAACAGGCAATTGAGTCTGTTGAAGAGCTGGAGGACCACAAGGTGAGTCATATTCTCAGTTAAGAAAAGTAAATTCTGTATTTTGAAACGACAGACGAACAATAAAGATGATATTCTCATATTCAACGGGGAACTGCACTTCTTTGCCTATCGTTCACAATCATTATGAGAGACATGACGTAAATGCGATCAAAGGTCCGCTTACAATGGAGCCTACAGGAGCCGCTCTATTACCGCTATAAAGCCCTTAAAAAAACATCCAAACATCTCCATTGAGGCTTTACCTACATTATGTAAGTATATACAGTTGTGTTCAAAAGTTTACATACACTTGTAAAGAATATAATGTCATGGCTGTCTTGAGTTTCCAATAATTTCTACAACTCTTTATTTTTTTGTGATTGGGGCACATACTTGTTTTTCACAAAAAAACATTCATGAAGTTTGGTTATTTTGTGAATTTATTATGGATCTACTAAAAATGTGACCAAATCTACTAGGTCAAAAGTATACATACAGCAATGTTAATATTTGGTTACATGTCCGTGCTTTTGGTAGCCATCCACAAGCTTCTGGCAAGCTTCTGGTGGAATTTTTGACCACTCCTCTTGACAAAATTGGTGCAGTTCAGCTAAATTTGTTGGTTTTCTGACATGGACTTGTTTCTTCAGCATTGTCCATATGTGTCAATGGGGTTTAAGTCAGGACTTTGGGAAGGCCATTCTAAAACCTTAATTCTAGCCTGATTTAGCCATTCCTTTACCATTTTTGACGTGTGTTTTGGGTCATTGACACAACCTCTGGGTTGATGATTTTAGGTTGCCCTGAAGAATTTGGAGGTAATCCTCCTTTTTAATTGTCCCATTTACTCTCTGTAAAGCACCAGTTCCATTGGCAGCAAAACAGGCCCACAGCAAAATACCACCACCGCCACCATGCTTGACGGTAGGATCGGGGTTCCTAGGATTAAAGGCCTCACCTGTCCTCCTCCAAACATATTGCTCGGTATTGTGGCCAAACAGCTCAATTTTTGTATCGGACCACAGAACTTTCTTCCAGAAGGTCTTATCTTTGTCCATGTGATCAGCAGAAAACATTAGACACGCCTTAAGGTATCGCTTCTGGAGAAAGGGTTTCCTTCTGCATGGTAGTCTCTCAGTCCATGGCGATGCAAAACACGCTTGACTGTAGACACTGACACCTGTGTTCCAGCAGCTTCCAATTCATTGCAGACCTGCTTTTTGGTGGTTCTCGGTTGACTCTTGATTATCCTGACCAATTTTCTCTCAGCAGCAGGTGATAGATTGCGTTTTCTTCCTGATCGTGGCAGTGACAAAACTGTGCCATGCACTTTATACTTACGAACAATTGTCTGCACAGTTGCTCTTGAGACCTTAAGCTGCTTTGAAATGGCTTCAAGTGACTTTCCTGACTTGCTCAAGTCAATGATTCTTTTTTTCAGATCTGTGCTGAGTTCCTTTGACTTTCCCATTGTCGCCTTTGTAACCGAGTCTAATGACTGCATCACATGAGCCCTATTTAAATGGGCTCAGAGAAGTCAACAGGTGTCGTCAATCATAATCACTCACATGAAGTTAAGAGGTCATGCCATGAAGCTAAATTGATTTGATTGTAACTTTTCTACATCACCGAAATGGATAATGTATGTTGCTGTATGTATACTTTAGACCAGGGGTGCTCACACTTTTTCTGCAGGCGAGCTACTTTTCAATTGATCAAGTCGTGGGGATCTACCTCATTCATATATATAATTTATATTTACTTATTTATGAAATATATGTTTTTGTTAACAAGTTAAAGGTGTTTAATGATAATACAAGCATGTTTAACACATATAGTTAATATTGTTAATAAATTAAAGGTGTTTAATGATAATACAAGTATGTTTAATACATATAGTTAATATTGTTAACAAGTTAAAGGTGTTTAATGATAATACAAGCATGTATTATCATTAAACACCTTTCATAAGTTAAAGGTGTTTAAAGATAATGCAAGCATGTTTAACACATATAGTTAATATTGTTAACAAGTTAAAGATGTTTGATGATAATGCGTTAATAAATTAAAGGTGTTTAATGATAATACAAGAATGTTTAACACATATAGTTAATATTGTTAACAAGTTAAAGGTGTTTAAAGATAATACAAGCATGTTTAACACTTATAGTTAATATTGTTAATAAGTTAAAGGTGTTTAAAGATAATAAAAGCATGTTTAACACTTATAGTTAATATTGTTAACAACTTAAAGGTGGTTAAAGATAATACAAGCATGTTTCACACATATAGATTCCTTTCTTTCATGAAGACAAGAATATAAGTTGGTGTATTACCTGATTCTGATGACTTGCATTGATTGGAATCAGACAGTGGTGCTGATAACGTCCGCATTTTCGAATGGAGGAGAAAAAAAGTCCTCTTTTCTGTCCAATACCACATGAAAGTGGTTGGTTTTTGGCATCTTATTTATCCAGCTTCCGTACTCCTTTGTATACACTTTACAAGAAATACATTGTCGGCAAACTCCGTAGCTTGCTAGCTTGTGCACGCCAGCTTTCTGAGACTGTTATTTTGTTAGCGCAGGCAGGATGAAGCAGAGCTTTTATTGTGCAACTGTGCAGTCAGTCTTTGCCGTTTTGACGACAGGTACGGCGCCAGAGTCTGTTGAAATAAAGTGTTTCTCGCCTTCCTGTCGGTAATTTTAATGAGCTGGCAGCAGCCAGCGTCATCTCAGAAGACCCTCGGGTGCCGTGAATGTCAATCAAGTGACGAAAGTGACGTCATAGTGAAGATTTATGATCGCTCATTTTTAGGACTATTTTTTTAATACCTGGCTGGTGATCGACTGACACACCCTCCACGATCGACCGGTAGCTCGCGATCGACGTAATGAGCACCCCTGCTTTAGACCCAGCAGATTTGGTCACATTTTCAGGAGACCCATAATACATTCATAAAAAAAACAAACTTCATGAATGTTTTTTTGTGACAAACAAATATGTGCTCCAATCACTCTATCACAAAAAAAATAAGAGTTGTAGAAATTATTGGAAGCTCAAGATAGCCATGACATTATGTCCTTCACAAGTGTATGACCACGACTGTATGTAATGTAGTAACGGGCACATTTATATTAACATTTAATATTTACATATTTTCGATCATTTTAAGCATACACGGCGCATTAATTAAAAAAACGCATCACGTTTGCTTTTTTTTTTTCTTCATCACTGAACTACAGTACTGAAAAAAATGACCTCTTCAAAGATATTCTAATGTATTGTCTATTACTGTGTTGGCTGTTTGCATAGGTGTTTTTAATAATGTGTATTTGTATGATGCAATGCAGTTGTACACCACTGCAAACTACCAACACACTAATAAAAACAACAACATTGTTTTACCTCTCACTCTTGCCGGTACTGCATCAGGTGATAGATCTGTTGGTACTGTTCATCCTCCACTCCACCAATGCCAACCACAGTCGACGTGGGGCTGAAAGGGTGCTGAAGGCAAAAGTGAGGACTGGCCAGATCCCTGAGATGTTGCTGCAGAAGACATTTCAGGACAACACAGAAGTGAGTCTGTTTACTACTTTAACTTTTAACTTTAACACACAGGTTGATTGAGTTTTGATTATTTGACGTGTGTGTTTGGTCCCGAGTTCAGGTCCTGAGAGGGTATTTCCCCTCAATCTTAGCCCTGGCTCAGAACTTGCTGCGCTCACCTGACCCCTGCGTTGTTCCGTTTGGTGGGCACATGTATCGACATTCATTCACTGCTTTCGACTCTTACTGTCAGCAGGTAAATATGGCATTCATTTTGAGCTACACATTTAAGTACAATCTTTTAACCTGTTTATTAAAAACCTGTGCTGCGTTGAAGGAGGTGGTGGGCTGTTTGGTCACCCATGTGTGCAGCGGTGTTGGCGGAGAGGTGGACATGGCCCTAGAGCTGCTCTGCGGTCTGGTTATGGAAAACCCTTCAGAAGTGGGGCCGTATGCAGTTTTTATTAAGGTGAGGCTGTTATTTTTGCAAAACATAATTTTAAAAAAGCCATAAAGTTTTAGGCCTACTCCTCAAAGCATCATGTCATATCATTGATCATTTCAGCAGGCTCACCTGCACAATCAAATTAATACAAGATAATTAAATGGGGTTTGATTAAATAGGCTCTGCTTTTTCATTGAGTTTTATATTATGGACTTTGCCAGGGTAAACTTGTTATGTACTTGATAAGCGGGGAGTGGGTATGGTGCCGAATAAGTCGCTAGATTTGTCGTGCTTCAAAAATGTTGCTTCAAACGGGGTGAAATGTGTGTAATTTTAACCGCAAACATTGGTAGTAACAGACAAATTTAATGTAGAAAAGGTCGCCTATTAATACGCACCCTTTCGACTTTGCGTAGAGCCCACGCAAACATTTTCAGACACGGGAATCAGCGACGCCCGATGGTGTCAATAAAGTCAATAAAGGTCATACTCACATGAAAAAAAACACATTTGCACTCCAGATATGTAGCAAGTGGTACATGTACAAACCCCATTTCCATATGAGTTGGGAAATTGTGTTAGATGTAAATATAAACAAAATACAATGATTTGCAAATCCTTTTCAACCCATATTCAATTGAATGTACTACAAAGACAAGATATTTGATGTTCAAACTCATAAACTTTATTTATTTTTTTGCAAATTATAATTAACTTAGCATTTCATGGCTGCAACACGTGCCAAAGTAGTTGGGAAATGGCATGTTCACCACTGTGTTACATCACCTTTTCTTTTAACAACACTCAATAAACGATTGGGAACTGAGGAAACTAATTGTTGAAGCTTTGAAAGTGGAGTTCTTTCCCATTCTTGTTTTATGTAGCTTCAGTCATTCAATAATGCGCCACACATTTTCGATTAGAGACAGGCCTGGACTGCAGGGGGGCCAGGAAAGTACCCGCACTCTTTTTTTATGGAGCCACGCTGTTGTAATACGTGCTGAATGTGGCTTGGCATTGTCTTGCTGAAATAAGCAGGGGCGTCCATTAAAAAGACGGCGCTTAGATGGCAGCATATGTTGTTCCAAAACCTGTATTTACCTTTCAGCATTAATGGTGCCTTCACAGATGTGTAAGTTACCCATGCCTTGGGCACTAATGCACCCCCATACCATCACAGATGCTGGCTTTTGAACTTTGTGTCGATAACAGTGGATGGTTCGCTTCCCCTTTGGTCTGGATGACACGATGTCGAATATTTCCAAAAACAATTTGAAATGTGGACTCGTCAGACCACAGAACACTTTTCCACTTTGCATGAGTCCATCTTAGATTATCTCAGGCCCAGAGAAGCTGGCGGCGTTTCTGGATGTTGTTGATAAATGGCTTTCGCTTTGCATAGTAGAGCTTTAACTTGCACTTATAGATGTAGCGACGAACTGTATTTAGTGACAGTGGTTTTCTGAAGTGTTCCTGAGCCCATGGGGTGATATCCTTTAGAGATTGACGTCGGTTTTTGATACAGTGCCGTCTGAGGGATCGAAGGCCACGGTCATTCAATGTTGGTTTCCGCTTACGTGGAGTGATCTCTCCAGATTCTCTGAACCTTTTGATGATATTATGGACCGTACATGTTGAAATCCCAACATTTCTTGCAATTGCACTTTGAGAAACGTTATTCTTAAACTGTTTGACTATTTGCTCACGCAGTTGTGGACAAAGGGGTGTACCTCGCCCCATCCTTTCTTGTGAAAGACTGAGCATTTTTTGGGAAGCTGTTTTTATACCCCATCATGGCACCCACCTCTTCTCAATGAGCCTGCACACCTGTGGGATGTTCCAAATAAGTGTTTGATGAGCATTCCTCAACTTTATCAGTATTTATTGCCAACTTTTCCCAACTTCTTTGTCACATGTTGCTGGCATCAAATTCTAAAGTTAATGATTATTTGCAAAAAAAAAACGTTTATCAGTTTGAACATCAAATATGTTGTCTTTGTAGCATATTCAACTGAATATGGGTTGAAAATGATTTGCAAATCATTGTATTTGGTTTTTATATACATCTAACACAATTTCCCAACTCATATGGAAACGGGGTTTGTATAAGCTTTACTCTAATTATGGATGTATTGTTTATTTATTTGTTAGTATCTGCATATGAAATTATAGTGCTGTATTAATGTAGTTATATTGTACATGTGGTTATATTGTAGAATAGAAAAGGGTGGAGTGCCATCTCCGGGTTGGGGAGGAGATCTTGCCCCAAGAGGAGGAGTTCAAGTACCTCAGAGTCTTGTTCACGAGTGGGGGAAGAGTGGATCGTGAGATCGACAGGCGGACAGTAATGCGGACGCTGTATCGATCCGTTGTGGTGAAGAAGGAGCTGAGCCGGAAGGCAAAGCTCTCAATTTACCGGTCGATCTACGTTCCCATCCTCACCTATGGTCATGAGCTTTGGGTTATGACCGAAAGGACAAGATCACGGGTACAAGCGGCCGAAATGAGTTTCCTCCGCCGAGTGGCGGGGCTCTCCCTTAGAGATAGGGTGAGAAGCTCTGCCATCCGGGGGGAGCTCAAAGTAAAGCCGCTGCTCCTCCACATCGAGAGGAGCCAGATGAGGTGGTTCGGGCATCTGGTCAGGATGCCACCCGAACGCTTCCCTAGGTAGGTGTTTAGGGCACGTCCGACCGGTAAGAGGCCGCGGGGAAGACCCAGGACACGTTGGGAAGACTATGTCTCCCGGCTGGCCTGGGAACGCCTCGGGGTCCCACAGGAAGAGCTGGACGAAGCGGCTGGGTAGAGGGAAGTCTGGGCTTCCCTGCTTAGGCTGCTGCCCCCGCGACCCGACCTCGGATAAGCGGAAGAAGATGGATGGATGGATGGAATAGAAAGTACTTTATTGATTCCTGGGGGAAATTCAGCACCACAGTTTGCTCACAATAGACAATAATAATAATAAATAATATAATACATACAATATATTATATATACAATATATGAATAATATAAATATATTCTACATATATTCTACTTTTAAGTGCAGTCAAGGAACATATGCATTATACAGTCGGTATGAAGGACCTCCTGTGTCGTTCCGTGTTGCATTTTGGGAGTCTGAGCCTTCCACTGAACGTGCTCATTCTCTCCGCAAGGTCCGAGTGTAGTGGGTGGGAGGTGTTGTCCATAATGGCTAGGAGCTTTGCTAGACTTCTCCTCTCTGACACCACCGCCAGAGAGTCTAGCTCCACTCCCACCACGTTACTGGCCTTCTCTACCAACTTGTCCAGTCTATTTGCGTCCCTCGCTCTCAGCCCGCTGCCCCAGCAGGCCATGGTGTACAAGAAGGTGCCCGCCACCACCGACTTGGTGAACATCTTCATCATCTTTGTACAGACCTTGAAGGATCCTAGCCTCCTGAGGAAGTAGAGGCGGCTCTGTCCCTTCTTGTAGAGTGCCTCAGCGTGTTTTGACCCATTCAGCTTGTTGTCGATGTGTACTCCGAGGTATTTATAATCCTCAGCCATGTCCACATCGACACCCCTGATGGAAACAGGGGTCTTCGGAGTACTCCTCCTCCTTCCCAGGTCCACAACCAGCTCCTTGGTCTTCATCACATTAAGCTGGAGGTGATTCTTTCTACACCATGTGACAAAGGCCTCCACCAGTGTCCTGTATTCCTCATCATCACCATCCTCAATACACCCCACTATTGCAGAGTCATCAGAAAACGTCTGAAGGTGACAGGACTCTGAGTGATAGTGGAAATTGGTGGTGTAGATGGTGAAGAGGAAGGGGGAGAGGACTGTGCCCTGCGGGGACCCGGTGTTGCTGACCAGCCTGTCAGACACACAGTCCTGCAGTCGCACGTACTGTGGTCTGTTAGTCAGGTAATCAACAACCCAGGACACCAAGGGGGCCTCCACCTGCATCGTCTCCAACTTCACACCCTGTAGCCCAGGCCGTATGGTATCGAAAGCACTGGGGAAGTAAAAAAACATGACCCTCACACTGCTCGCAGGCTTGTCTAGGTGGGTGTGGGCTCGGTTCAGCAGGTAGATGACTGCGTCCTCCACTCCCAGTCGGAGCTGGTAGGCGAATTGGAGAGGGTCCAGGTGGGGCTTGACTGTAGGGCGGAGTTGTTCCAGGACCAACCTCTCCATGGTCTTCATGATATGGGAGGTTAGAGCCACCGGCCTGTAGTCCTTCGACGTGCTGGGTCGCGTGCACTTGGGGATGGGGACCACGCATGAGGTTTTCCACAGTGTGGGGACTTCCTGCAGCCTAAGGCTCATGTTGAAGATGTGTTGGAGCACACCACACAGCTGTGGGGCGCAGGCTTTGAGCACCCTGGGGCTCACACCGTCTGGATTCACCTGTTCTGCAGACAGACACACTGGGGGGGTCTCAGGTGGTTGGGGGAGGGGGGGGGGTCATCAAGCTGAGGGAGTGTTAAGTGGGGGGAGGTAGTCCTTGGAGTTGGGGGGCTGTGAGGTCACAGTGGCGCTCTTTTATTGTGATATGACCGGAATGACAGTATTTCTTATTAATAAACAAAGCAAGCCCCCCTCCTTTCCGTTTGCCGTTGGTTCGGTCCCGGTCAGCGCGCACCGTTTGAAACCCGTTTATAGAGACATTACTATCCGAAACATCGTCGTGCAGCCACGTCGCAGTAAAACACATTAGGCTACACTCACAATATTCTTTCTAAGTAGTGGTATTGTTTATTTTGATAATTTTTAACTGTGTAAATAGGTAGGGGGTGCGTCTTTGACTTTGTGTGTGGACACAAAGCGAAAAAATTTTTTTTTTAAGACTGAATACACAAAAATATGAATAGCAGTGCAATATTTCATTTTATAAAATAATGTTATAAATTTAGGAAATTATTATATTTGACTTTTTTCAATAGATTTGAAGTTTGGGAGTTTATGACACGCTGGAGTGCAAATGTTTGGATCTCACACATCCATGCTACATACAGTATATACAACCACTACTGTATGTAACCTCATATTAGTATTACCAATCAAATATTTTTAAAAGGCAAACTTCTGTACAAGAAACACATTTATTGTGCACACGATATATTTAAATTATCTTGTATGCGTACCAATTGCCAACAAGAGCTCTAAATATTGTTCATGGGGAATACTTGTGTCAGAAAACAAAATGTCAGATTTTTATTACATGACAAAATAAACCTATATAAATCATTAATACATTTATTATCTGAACAGAGACTTGGTAAACAGAAAGCTAAAACATGAATATGTTTTCTTCATCTCAGCAATAGTGGAGCTGACACTATAATTGGTCAAATATTTATATTCAAATTCTAATCCATTTTATTAGAAATGCCGCTGCCAAGCCCTAAAAATAATCTTGTTACGATGCACGATGTATAAGCACCAATCTGAAAATATTGCCTTCTTCTTTGGAGTTGCCTTCTCTCCTCTGTCACACGATCCTTAAACTCATCACCATATTCATGAGTTAATTAGCATGACCATTTATGGATGGTATTGGGAGAAGTAGTAGCAGGACACCGGGTAGGAAGTCTTCTACGCACATTTCACTGCAGGTATGCTTTATAATAAGAAAAGTGCGTACAACAAGTGTGCGCAGCATGATTTTATAAATCCGATTTTTTTTGTGGATATGTACATTCGGAGGTTTGTGTGTACGATGGCTGGGTGATATGGACCAAAACTGATATACCGGTATTCAAGCCGAATGGCAATGTACAATATATATCGGTATCTTAAAACGTGCAAAGTGTTTAAGGTTGCCCAAGTGCTTTTATGGCTCGATAACCACTGTTGAGAGTACTCAGATTACTTTTTGTTATAAGTGGTAACGTAGCGTCTTGTTTATTCTTATAAAGTAATTCGTTAGCCGTTACTATGTTAAAGCAGTTTCGTAATTTTTTTCAATATTGTTAAGTTTATAGCCACACACTTGTCCGCAGGGATAGATGGAGCTACTACTGCCGCTGGGTATTCAGTTTGAAACTACTGTTCGGCCACTAGGTTGGTCTGCATGGGCTATGGGGAGAGACGCCACTTTCAAGCTGAGAAGTAGCTAAACATTTGACATACCTAGCAGCTGAGAAGAGTTGTGCTAAGTCGCTAACAGAACAGAACAACATAAACAGATGATATTCTTGATAAAGTCACTACAAGGAGATATATAGGTTCTCAAGCAAATTGGTGTATGTTTAATAAAGCTGTAGTCACTCACCAATAGCCAAATGCAGTTGATGACCAAAGCATTGCATCACACGGGAGTCAACAATTCGGCACCGTACCTGCCATATTCTTTTGAAAATGTTATTGTATTGCGTCGTTGTGCATCAGAGAAGCCTACATAAACATGTAAGGGGCCATATTCTTTTGAAAATGTTATTGTATTGCGTCGTTGTGCATCAGAGAAGCCTACATAAACATGTAAGGGGCGGTGTTGAGCCAAAGAGAATGAAAGCAGACAATGCCCTGTGCTGTGTCTGTCAAACGCAGCCGTGTAGAGAAGAGCAAATGACCGTATAACTGTAATACTGGTATACCGCCCAGCCCTAGTGCTTACATAATGTTTTGCTTTCAGTTCCACGCACACTTATAATAAGACCTCAAGTATGCATGAGGTGTAGAAAGAAGCAGAGTTACAATGCCACCCACCTATTGCACGACAAACTACATTCACAGAGTCCCATCTAACGTTCCCTCTAAGGTGCGCGCCTGTGCAATTGCGCACTGCTCAAGCGTCCTCTGCGCACGGCAAATATATGCTGCGCACAAAATCAAATAAAAAAATAAGCGCATAACAATTTTCGACACACGGACAAGACAGAAAAAAACAGTTTTCGTCATCATTGTTCAAATATTGTAACGTCTGTCGAGACGCTTTGAGGACATGAATCACTTTACTGTCTTTATTGTCGGCCATAAACACATAACCAAAACATTAGTTAAAAAAATTATATCTCGCAAAACTGGTCATTTTCTGCAGTACAAACCAGACCAAAAGCAACTTTGTTATATCAACAGCAGCCGCTCGCTCTTTCTTACTTGTGCCAGTGATGCGTTTACAGCTACACAAAAAGTCGGACAACTCCAACACCACACATAAAGTGTCATTGCAGGTCGTTACACTATGATTTACCTAACAAATGTGTGCTTATTCTAGTGTCATTTATTAGGAATCTTAATTTATAAATATTAATCATGAAATGCTGTTAGTATATTAAATAAATACTAATAAAAATATATTTTTTACAAACAGGAAGTTGCAGGAATGTACACATGATCCCCTGCTTACATCTCATTGTGCAACATGTGAATGTTTTAATGGGAACTAAATGCAATGTCTGAAAGGGGTACAAATTATTTCCAAAGCAGGACCTCCACCCAGACAAACAATACAAGTACACAGTTCATGAAAAACAATATTTTTTGTTATTGTCATGGTAAGTGGGCCTAAACACTTAAATTAGAAAATAACCTCATGGAAATGACTGCTGTCATTTGATCATAATAATAAGAGAATGTTGTCTGTCTATCTGTGTTGGCTCTGCGATGAGGTGGGGACTTGTCCAGGGTGTACCCCGCTTTCCGCCCGAATGCAGCTGAGATAGGCTCCAATGACCCCGAAAGGGACAAGCGGTAGAAAATGGATGGATGGATGGATGGATGGAGATTGAACTTGTTATTTAGTCAGGTTTGGGACAGGTGTGCTGCTGGTGTAGCCACAGTGTGCACGTCTGATGTTGCTCACATGGGCTCCACTGAATGCTCAGGGAGTTTTTGCGTTTGCTCACACACATGAAAAATTAGAGGGAACATTGGTCCCAACATAATGTGATCATGAGCAAACAGGTAGCGCAAAAATCTGTTAAAAGAATGCGTGTTAAACAAATTAATGAATTTCTTTCTGCAGGGAATCTTGGACTACCTGGACAACCTCACACCACAGCAGATTCGTAGACTTTTTCATCTTCTGAGCAGACTAGCGTTTAGATCACAGCAAGGCTCGCACATCCAGGTTCATGCCGCCGTTTCACTCATTATTCATTCGCAAGGGCCTTTTGTAACACCGCCATTTGCGCTTCTGACCTCAGGATGATATGCACATCGTGATTCGCAAACAGCTCTCCAGCACCGCACCCAAGTACAAACGGATCGGCATCATTGGCGCCGTGATGTTTATAGGCAGCATGGGGGCGCTCAAGTAAGAAGAGCTCATCCTGACAGATGTCCTGTCATGTCTCCATCTTACTCTTTGCATCTTTGCACCATCCAGACCCAAAACCAAAGATAATCAGAAGGACTCGTTGTCTCCTGAAACATTCAGGCAGGTCAGCAATCTGTTTTTTTGTATCCCGCAGGTTTAATTAAAGTTCTGGGTAATTGTTCTTTTTTGGGGGTTTGTTACTCCTATTTTATGACATTTGTGTTGCAGTTGTCAGCTCTGCTGGAGCTGGTGCAGTCAAGCAGTGAGACTTCACCAGAAGCTTCAGCTCTGTACTATGATGAACTAGCCAATCTGGTACAGACCTCCACTCTGGACCCGCAAGTACAGGTAAGAGTGCAGATTGAAGAACATAAAACATAATTCTAAATACGTTTTTAACGTTATGACAGCCCTCTTGATATGAAATAATGCCCACATAGTCACCTTTACACTCGTCAAGGTGGTACTGGATGATGCCTGAGGCTGAGCCAATCAGTAGTCTTAACAGTGTGCTCTGATTAGTTTGGTCTTATCTAGTACCCAACACTACTGTAGTATTGATATTTTTAGTTAATTCAGCTGTTTTTATGCTTGAAATGCTTAATTTAATGTAGAATGTGCTTTAAAAAATCTGTGAAAGAGGGAATCCAGAAACTTTGCAGCGTGGCGAGATAGACATCCGCCTAATATATGGGCAAATATATGATCGTGATCGTTGATCGCGATTCATTTGAGTCCGATCACAGGGATCAGCTCTGAGCATATTTCCTCGATCAAACATGGTGACAATGTCTGTTAGATGATATAATCCTTGATATAATTGATATAATCTTATACAGAACAATCCACCTTTATTGACCATTAACCTGTGTGTGTCTGTGAATGTGTGTAAGTTTATGTACGTTTGCGTGTGTTTTTGTGAAAATGTTTAACACGGTGTGTGCGCGACCATCTCGTTCCACCGTCACGAAAGTCAGTCTCGTCACGACGAAGTGCTGCCCGGAAGAACAAAAAGAACTATGTCTAACACTAGCATAGAAGTAGAAACACAACACTGAGAATAAGAAGCGGCTTTAGTGACACACTTAACTTTCACTATCTGCGGCGGGTCACCAATAATCCTGCCCTGAATGCGGACTTGCAGGCACTCACACAATGTGTACTTTATTTGTCCTGACTGGGAGAATCAACGCACCCACTCATTTAATCAGAAAAGGCATTTTTATATCTAAATATTTTTAATCAGACTTTTTATGTGTCTGCAAAAATATTCATGAATGTATTTTCATTCAATATAAAATACAAAATTTTAGTTTTAAAAACTCCACAATCTGGGGCACCACTTGTTTGCCAAATCACTTGTGAGAAGCACTGATGTATGTAAGTAATTCAAGAATACAAATAATAATTTACCATTTGAAAATGTTGTTTAGTAAATGCCATCCATCCATCCATCTTCTTCCGCTTATTCGAGGTCGGGTCGCGGGGGCAGCAGCCTAAGCAGGGAAGCCCAGACTTCCCTCTCCCCAGCCACTTCGTCCAGCTCTTCCCGGGGGATCCCGAGGCGTTCCCAGGCCAGACGGGAGACATAGTCTTCCCAACGTGTCCTGGGTCTTCTCCATGGCCTCCTACCGGCCGGACGTGCCCTAAACACCTCCCGAGGGAGGCGATCGGGTGGCATCCTGACCAGATGCCCGAACCACCTCATCTGGCTCCTCTCGATGTGGAGGAGCAGCGGCTTTACTTTGAGCTCCCCGCGGATGACCTATCTCTAAGGGAGAGCCCTGCCACCCGGCGGAGGAAACTCATTTCGGCCGCTTGTACCCGTGATCTTGTCCTTTCGGTCATAACCCAAAGCTCATGACCATAGGTGAGGATGGGAACGTAGATCGACCGGTAAATTGAGAGCTTTGCCTTCCGGCTCAGCTCCTTCTTCAACACAACAGATCGATACAGCGTCCGCATTACTGAAGCTGCTGCACCGATCCGCCTGTCGATCTCCCGATCCACTCTTCCCTCACTCGTGAACAAGACTCCGAGGTACTTGAACTCCTCCACTTGGGGCAGGGTCTCCTCCCCAACCCGGAGATGGCACTCCACCCTTTTCCGGGCGAGAACCATGGACTCGGACTTGGAGGTGCTGATTCTCATCCCAGTCGCTTCACACTCGGCTGTGAACCGATCCAGCGAGAGCTGAAGGTCCTGGCCAGATGAAGCCATCAGGACCACATCATCTGCAAAAAAGCAGAGACCTAATCCTGCAGCCACCAAACCAGATCCCCTCAACGCCTTGACTGCGCCTAGAAATTCTGTCCATAAAAGTTATGAACAGAATCGGTGACAAAGGGCAGCCTTGGCGGAGTCCAACCCTCACTGGAAACGTGTCCGACTTACTGCCGGCAATGCGGACCAAGCTCTGACACTGATCATACAGGGAGCGGACCGCCAAAATTAGACAGTCCGATACCCCATACCCTCTGAGCACTCCCCACAGGACTTCCCGAGGGACACGGTCGAATGCCTTCTCCAAGTCCACAAAGCACATGTAGACTGGTTGGGCAAACTCCCATGCACCCTCAAGGACCCTGCCAAGAGTATAGAGCTGGTCCACAGTTCCACGACCAGGACGAAAACCACACCGTTCCTCCTGAATCCGAGGTTCGACTATCCGGTGTAGCCTCCTCTCCAGTACACCTGAATAGACCTTACCGGGAAGGCTGAGGAGTGTGATCCCACGATAGTTAGAACACACCCTCCGGTTCCCCTTCTTAAAGAGAGGAACCACCACCCCGGTCTGCCAATCCAGAGGTACCGCCCCCGATGTCCACGCGATGCTGCAGAGTCTTGTCAACCAAGACAGCCCCACAGCATCCAGAGCCTTAAGGAACTCCGGGCGGATCTCATACACCCCCGGGGCCTTGCCACCGAGGAGCTTTTTAACTACCTCAGCAACCTCAGCCCCAGAAATAGAAGAGCCCACCACAGATTCCCCACGCACTGCTTCCTCATAGGAAGACGTGTTGGTGGGTTTGAGGAGGTCTTCGAAGTATTCCCTCCACTGATCCACAACATCCGCGAGGTCAGCAAAACACCATCCTCACCATACACGGTGTTGATAGTGCACTGCTTCCCCTTCCAGAATCGCTTCGAAGCCGTCCGGAAGTCGTTTTTCATGGCTTCCCCGAACTCCTCCCATGTCCGAGTTTTTGCCTCCGCAACTGCTGAAGCCGCACACCGCTTGGCCTGTCGGTACCTGTCCGCTGCCTCAGGAGTCCTATGAGCCAAAAGAACCCGATAGGACTCCTTCTTCAGCTTGACGGCATCCCTCACCGCCGGTGTCCACCAACGGGTTCTAGGATTACCGCCACGACAGGCACCAACTACCTTGCGGCCACAGCTCCAATCAGCTGCCTCGACAATAGAGGCGCGGAACATTGTCCACTCGGACTCAATGTCCAGCACCTCCCTCGTGACATGTTCAAAGTTCTTCCAGAGGTGGGAATCGAAACTCTCTCTGACAGGAGACTCTGCCAGACGTTCCCAGCAAACCCTCACAATGCGTTTGGGCCTGCCAGGTCTGTCCGGCATCCTCCCCCACCATCGCAGCCAACTCACCACCAGGTGGTGATCGGTTGAAAGCTTCGCCCCTCTCTTCACCCGAGTGTCCAAAACATGAGGCCGCAAATCCGATGACACAACTACAAAGTCGATCATGGAACTGCGGCCTAGGGTGTCCTGGTGCCAAGTGCACATATGGACACCCTTATGTTTGAACATGGTGTTCATTATGGACAATCTGTGACGGGCACAAAAGTCCAATAACAAAACACCACTCGGGTTCAGATCCGGGCGGCCATTCTTCCCAATCACGCCTCTCCAGGTTTCACTGTCGCTGCCAACATGAGCATTGAAGTCCCCCAGTAGAACGAGGGAATCACCCGGGGGAGCACTCTCAAGTACTCCCTCGAGCGAATCCAGAAAGGGTGGGTACTCTGAGCTGCCGTTTGGCGCATAAGCGCAAACCACAGTCAGGACCCGTCCCCCCACCCGAAAGCGGAGGGAAGCTACCCTCTCGTCCACCGGGTTGAACTCCAACGTGCAGGCTCTGAGCCGGGGGGCAACAAGAATTGCCACCCCAGCCCGTCGCCTCTCATTGCCGGCAACGCCAGAGTGGAAGAGAGTCCAGCCCCTCTCGAGAGAACTGGTTCCAGAGCCCTTGCTGTGCGTCGAAGTGAGTCCGACTATATCTCGCCGGAACTTCTCGACCTCGCGCACTAGCTCAGGCTCCTTCCCCCCCAGCGAGGTGACGTTCCACGTCCCAAGAGCTAGCTTCTGTAGCCGAGGATCGGACCGCCAAGTGCCCTGCCTTCGGCTGCTGCCCAGCTCACACTGCACCCGACCTCTATGGCCCCTGCTATGGGTGGTGAGCCCATTGGAGGGGGGACCCACGTTGCCTCTTCGGGCTGTGCCCGGCCGGGCCCCATGGGGACAGGCCCGTCCACCAGGCGCTCGCCATCGAGCCCCGCCTCCGGGCCTGGCTCCGGAGGGGGGCCCCGGTGACCCGCGTCCGGGCGAGGGAAATCTGGGTCCTTTATTGTTATTCTTCATGGAGGTCTTCGAGCTGCTCTTTGTCTGATCCCTCACCTAGGACCAGTTTGTCTTGGGAGACCCTACCAGGGGGCATAAAGCTCCCGGACAACATAGCTCCTAGGATCATTGGGACACGCAAACTCCTCTACCACGGTAAGGTGGCAGCTCAGAGAGGAGTGTTTAGTAAATGTTAACTGGAAATAAATGACTTATAGGATTCACTACACCAATGATACTTTTACTGTAGAATGTTTGCGAAGTCAAGCAAAAAAAAAAAAAACAACTTCAAGAGGAAGAAAAGTTGTTCTCTTTACGCCCACAAATGTGCCGAAAAATAAGCAAAACCGTGGCCCTAAAACCAGGTACGGACCATAGCGTGGGTTACCTGTACTGTTGCACCTCTAGTAAACACAATTGTAGATGTGAAGAAAATGACAGTTGTCAGATGTTAGCATATATTACCTCAATCAAATATGGTGGAAGAGTTTGTTACAAGATACTGCAGTAGGATGCGGTACTCTGTATAATCCTGCACCAGACAATCAGCTTGAATGGAGAAAAAAAAAAAAATCATGAGATCGGATGACATGAAAAAAATAATCATGATCATTTTTTTTGCCATATTACCCAGCCCTAGTTCAGCATTCACTCCTCATATTTTTCTCAAAATAATAAATTTTCTTTTGTTTTATATTCGCAGGGGAAAATAAATTCTCGCAATTTCTCTCTAAAATTAGGATTTTTTTTTGCTGGAAAACCATCTCAGTTGATAACGATTTATAAATGTTTATACCTGGGGATAGGTTAATTGGCAACAATAAATTGTCCCTAGTGTGTGAATGTGAGTGTGAATGTTGTCTGTCTATCTGTGTTGGCCCTGTGATGAGGTGGTGACTTGTCCAGGATGTATTCCGCCTTCCGTCCGAGTGCAGCTGGGATAGGCCCCTGCGACCCAGAAAAGGACAAACGGTAGAACATGGATGGATGGATGGATGGATGGATGGATGGATGGTTGGTTATAAAGCATTGCATGTACTGTAATACTGTACGTTTGTAGTATGTGCTAACAAAATAGTCACCAGTAGGTGGCATTATATCAACAGAGAGCTACACTACATGCTAAACTCAATCATCCTTCCATCCATTTTCTACCGCTTGTCCTTTTCGGGGTCGCGGGGGGTGCTGGAGCCTATCTCAGCTGCATTCGGGCGGTAGGCGGGGTACACCCTGGACAAGTCGCCACCTCATCGCAGGGCCAACACAGATGAACAGACAACATTCACACTCACATTCACACACTAGGGCCAATTTAGTGTTGCCAATCAACCTATCCCCAGGTCAATCAAAGATTATTTATATAGGTCACAAATGTCTCAAAGGGTTGCACAAACCGCAATGACATCCTCGGATCTGACCCCACAATGGGTCAAGAAAAAACTTAACCCAATGGGAACAATGTGAAAACTTGGGAGAGCCCGCAGATGCATGTAGACAAGTCAGCAGCGCAGAGACGTCACCAACTGATGCACAGAGGAGTGGACCACTGGTCCCAGGTCCAGACTTGGACTGATCTGTGGCCACCAAAAAACCTCTCCACATAGGAGAGGGGAGCAGAGCAGAAAAGAGAGAGGGAACATCAACTGGTCTAAAAATGGCTCTATTTAAAGGCTAGAGCAGGGGTGCTCACACTTTTTCTGCAGGCGAGCTACTTTTCAATTGATCAAGTCGTGGGGATCTACCTCATTCATATATATAATTTATATTTACTTTTTTATGAAATATATGTTTTTGTTAACAAGTTAAAGGTGTTTAATGATAATGCACGCATGTTTAACACATATAGTTAATATTGTTAATACATTAAAGGTGTTTAATGATAATACAAGTATGTTTAATACATATAGTTAATATTGTTAACAAGTTAAAGGTGGTTAAAAATAATACAAGCATGTTTAACACAAATAGTTAATATTGTTAACAACTTAAAGGTGGTTAAAGATAATACAAGCATGTTTAACACATATAGTTAATATTGTTAACAAGTTAAAGGTGGTTAAAGATAATACAAGCATGTTTAACACATATAGATTCCTTTCTTTCATGAAGACAAGAATATAAGTTGGTGTATTACCTGATTCTGATGACTTGCATTGATAGGAATCAGACAGTGGTGATGATAACGTCCGCATTTTCGAATGGAGGAGAAAAAAAGGCCTCCTTTCTGTCCAATACCACATGAAAGTGGTTGGTTTTTGGCATCTTATTTGTCCAGCTTCCGTACTCCTTTGTATACACTTTACAAGAAATACATTGTCGGCAAACTCCGTATCTTGCTAGCTTGTGCACGCCAGCTTTTTGAGACTCTTATTTTGGTAGCGCAGGCAGGATGAAGCAGAACTTTTATTGCGCAACTGTGCAGTCGGTCTTTGGAGTTTTGACGACAGGTACGGCGCCAGAGTCTGTTGAAATAAAGTGTTTCTCGCCTTCCAGTCGGTAATTTTAATGAGCTGGCAGCAGCCAGCGTCATCTCAGAAGACCCTCGGGTGCCGTGAATGTCAATCAAGTGACGGAAGTGACGTCATAGTGAAGATTTATGATCGCTCATTTTTAGGACTATTTTTTTAATGCCTGGCTGGTGATCGACTAACACACCCTCCGAGATCAACCGGTAGATCGCGATCGACGTAATGTGCACCCCTGGGCTAGAGTGTGTAAATGAGTTTTAAGATTGGACTTAAATGCTTATACTGAGGTAGCAAGTCTGTTATCGTTAGGGCATTCCAGAGTACTCAAGCGGCAATAAAAAACTTTCTATCGCCCGCAGACTTTTTTTGAGCTCTGGAAATTACTAATAAGCCAGAATTTTTAGAACATAGGTTTCTGGACGGAACTTAGGGTACAATACAATCAGCAAGATGGGATGGAGCTAGACCGTTTAGTATTTCATACGTAAGTAAACAAAAACCTCAAAGTCGCATCTTAAGTGCACAGGAAGCCAGTGCAGGTGAGCCAGTATAGACGTACAAATCCCGTTTCCATATGAGTTGGGAAATTGTGTTAGATGTAAATATAAACGGAATACAATGATTTGCAAATCATTTTCAACCCATATTCAGTTGAATATGCTACAAAGACAACATATTTGATGTTCAAACTGATAAACATTTTTTTTTTGCAAGTAATCATTAACTTTAGAATTTGATGCCAGCAACATGTGACCAAGAAGTTGGGAAAGGTGGCAATAAATACTGATAAAGTTGAGGAATGCTCATCAAACACTTATTTGGAACATCCCACAGGTGAACAGGCAAATTGGGAACAGGTGGGTGCCATGATTGGGTATAAAAGTAGATTCCATGAAATGCTCAGTCATTCACAAACAAGAATGGGGCGAGGGTCACCACTTTGTCAACAAATGCGTGAGCAAATTGTTGAACAGTTTAAGAAAAACCTTTCTCAACCAGCTGTTGCAAAGAATTTAGAGATTTCACCATCTACGGTCCGTAATATCATCAAAGGGTTCAGAGAATCTGGAGAAATCTCTGCACGTAAGCCGCTAAGCCCGTGATCTTCGATCCCTCAGGCTGTACTGCATCAACAAGCGACATCATTGTGTAAAGGATATCACCACATGAGCTCAGGAACACTTCAGAAACCCACTGTCAGTAACTACAGTTGGTCGCTACATCTGTAAGTGCAAGTTAAAACTCTCCTATGCAAGGCGAAAACCGTTTATCAACAACACCCAGAAACGCCGTCGGCTTCGCTGGGCCTGAGCTCATCTAAGATGGACTGATACAAAGTGGAAAAGCGTTCTGTGGTCTGACGAGTCCACATTTCAAATAAATTGTTTTTGGAAACTGTGGACGTTGTGTCCCCCGTACCAAAGAGGAAAAGAACCATCCGGATTATTATAGGCGCAAAGTTGAAAAGCCAGCATCTGTGATTGTATGGGGGTGTATTAGTGCCCAAGACATGGGTAACTTACACATCTGTGAAGGCGCCATTAATGTTGAAAGGTACATACAGGTTTTGGAGCAACATATGTTGCCATCCAAGCAACGTTACCCTGCTTATTTCAGCAAGACAATGCCAAGCCACGTGTTACATAAACGTGGCTTCATAGTAAAAGAGTGCGGGTACTAGACTGGCCTACCTGTAATCCAGACCTGTCTCCCATGGAAAATGTGTGGCGCATTATGAAGCCTAAAATACCACAACGGAGATCCCCGGACTGTTGAACAACTTAAACTGTACATCAAGCAAGAGTGGGAAAGAATTCCACCTGAGAAGCTTAAAAAAATGTGTCTTCTCAGTTCCCAAACGTTTACTGAGTGTTGTTAAAAGGAAAGACCATGTAACACTGTGGTGAACATGCCCTTTCCCAACTACTTTGGCACGTGTTGCAGCCATGAAATTCTAAGTTAATTATTATTTGCAAAAAAAAAAAAAGTTTGAGTTTGAACATCAAATATCTTGTCTTTGTAGTGCATTCAATTGAATATGGGTTGAAAAGGATTTGCAAATCATTGTACTCCGTTTATATTTACATCTAGCACAATTTCCCAACTCATATGGAAACGGGGTTTGTAATATGATCAAACTTTCTTGTCCTTGTCAAAAGCCGCATTTTGTACGAACTGTAATGCAAACTTTTAATGCATGCATAGGGAGACCTGGTTAAAATTTGTTATTGTAATCGAGACGAGACGTAAAGAACGCATGAATAATGATCTCAGCGTCGTTGGTGGACAAAATGGGACGGATTTTAGCGATATTACAGAGTTGACAGAAGGCTGTTTTAGTAACACTCTTAATGTGTGACTCAAATGAGAGAGTTGGGTCGAAGATAATACTGAGATTCTTTACCGAATTGCTTTGTACACTTGTTTTGTTGTCAAATGTTAAAAGGTGGTATTATTAAATAAGTGCTGGTGTCTAGCAGGACCGATAATCAACAAGTCTGTTTTCTTAGCGTTAAGATGCAAAAAGTTGCTGGACATCCATTGTTTGATTTCATTTACACACACCTCCAGACGACTACAATCTGACGTGTTGGTCAGCTTTAGGTGCATGTAAAGTTGGGCGTCATCAGCATAACAGTGAAAGCTAATACTGTATTTGATGTCACCTAGCAGTAGCATATAGATGCTGAAGAGTGCTGACCAAGAACAGAACCGAATCCTGTGAAACTCTGCACATTACCTTAACATACTCCGAGGTCATGTTGTTATGGGAGACACACTGCATCCTGTCAGTAAAATAGGAGTTAAACCAAAAAAAGGCTAAGTCTGACCAATATGTGTTTTTGCTACATAATAATAGAATGTTATGATCGACTGTATCGAAAGCAGGGCTGGGATCAAGTAGCAGCAACATGGAGGACAAGATAAGCTCACTGCTACCGTTAAAGCAAGCAAAACAGCAATAGTAAAAAGTTGCTTGTCTTGCTTGTTGCATTCATACAGTTAGAAAGATACCGATATTTAATAAAGTTTGTTCGCTTCTCATCCTACTGTCTTTCTCATACCCAGGAGAAAATCGGCAAGAGAGTCTTGGATGACTTCCAGGCTGAGTTTGTTGTGGACCTGGGTCCAAAAATACAAGAGTCAGTGATTGGCAGCTGTAACTCACATCAGTGCTTTGATGGCTGCTTTATTAATTGTGTCCTGTTCCCTGGTCGTAGCTCCTTCTCCTTCCCGGCCCGTGTCATGTACGACCTGGAAGAGGAGGAGACTCAAGCAGTCATTGCCGTCAACCTGATGCCCTTGCTGGCCAAAGATGTGCACAGTAAGGCAAAGCAGCACAATGGAGACAAGAAGGACAACAAGTCAGTCACCACACACTAGAGATCAATCTGTGCCAGTATCTGCTTTTTTTAATTAATTTTTAATTTTTATTTTTTTTACTACATAACTACATCATCAGATACAATATATGTAAAATAGCAGTATTTACCATTAAAACAATAAATCATTAGTTAAGTAGATAGTAATAACCACTGCTCAAACACCATCCCTGGTTGAGAAAAGTTTTGCTAAAGCCCAATAGTTTTTTAAATTCATTTGAAGGGGTCAAATTATGATTTAATTTCTACATTTAAAACACTTCTTTGGGGTCTACATAATATGTAATGGTGCGTCTTTGGTCAACATTTTGCATGGATTATGTTTACAGACCGTCTTCAAGCCGCTTTCTGACTGTCTCTTCAAGATGCGCTGTTTTGTAGGCAATATTATGTACGGCTCCACTTTGACAGCGACTTTTCCCGCCATCTTTGTAGTTTTTAGCGCTTTCGTAGCGAGTCTACTGACAGCTATAAGATAGAACTAGGGATGGGAATTGATAAGATTTTTCCCGATTCCACTTTTGATTCTGTTTAACGATTCTGCTTAACGATTTGGTTCCTTATCGGTTCTCTTATCGAATCTTATTTGGGAAAAAAAGATAAAAAAATGGATCAGCATCAATTTTGTTTAGTTTAGAGCTAACATGAACTTACAAAGCCAACAGTGAAGTCTTAAGAGGCACTTAGCATAGAAAAAAACATGCAACACAATATATTTCAAGCCTTATTTGATATAATGTTGATGTTTATTGCTTACAGCATATGAAAACCTTGAATTTAAAATCCCAGAAAATGTTTTTTTTTTTCTCAAAAATGTAAGCCACGATCATCAAAATGATGACAATATAAAGGCTTGAAATATCTTACTTTGCATGTAATGCCTTTACACCATATAGTTTCATATTTGAAGTTGAATTGCTGACATGAGTAGACTTTTACACAATATTAAAATGTTATGGGTTCCACCGGTATATGATGATGGAGTGAAAATGTAATTGAAAGAAAACATGCAACTTTTCTCTGACTACAATTGAACATTCACCTACCGAAGGAGCATCTATGTGTCAAATCTTTGCAAGCTTTTGACCATAAACTTAGTCACTGCTCGGTGATATTCGTCACTCCTGGCCGAGTTGCACTCTTTTCTGCCGCGCTGACGTAATCTGGAGCTATTACTGGCCGCCTCCAAACCGGCCCCATAATGTTCCTCATGCTCATCTAAATGAAAAGGCATTTATTTCAATTTAACAGGTAATAGCGCTAACATGATAGGCGGTTGTGGAAGTCCCTTACTTCCGGGTTCTTCTGGACCCCAATCATGGACATGACAGCTCCTTTTCAGGGTTGAACACTGTTTTATTTTCAGTCTTTCTTGTGCTTTTCAGCAAATGTCTTTTCGTTCGTCTGTCTCGCTCTCGCTCTCGTTCGTGCTCCCCCTCCTCTCTTCTTCCCGACTGCTGCCTTTAACAGAGCGACAGGTGATCAGACAAACACACTCAGCTGTGTCATCCACTCACCTGTCGTTAATCTCGAAGCCGGTCCCGACACATCCCGCCTCGCTGCAGGTCCGCAGGCAACGCCCCTCACAGCGGTATTAGTACTTGTTGTATTTACGTCAGATGACTTCTGCTGCCTGGCAGCGCGGTTCTAGAACGCAACGTTCATTGCATACTGTATGTTAAATGATAAATAAATAAATGGGTTATACTTGTATAGCGCTTTTCTACCTTCAAGGTACTCAAAGCGCTTTGACAGTATTACCACATTCACCCATTCACACACACATTCACACACTGATGGCGGGAGCTGCCATGCAAGGCGCTAACCAGCAGCCATCAGGAGCAAGGGGTGAAGTGTCTTGCCCAAGGACACAACGGATGTGGCTAGGATGGTAGAAGGTGGGGATTGAACCCCAGTAACCAGCAACACTCCGATTGCTGGCACTTCCACTCTACCAACTTCGCCACGCCGTCCCGTCCCGTTCAAATGTTTTAGCATATTGCTCGTATGTCCTCCTTTTGATGAAATAGCAACCTTGGAATTATTACAAATAGCGCTGTTGCAATCATTTATTGTAAAATGTCAGCAAACTTTGGTGCGCTTCTTCTGCCCGGGCACCGCCATGTTGCTGTCTGACGTCACTATACACCAGGGGTGCTCATTACGTCGATCGCGAGCTACCGGTCGATCGTGGAAGGTGTGTCAGTCGATCACCAGCCAGGCATTAAAAAAATAGTCCTAAAAATGAGCGATCATAAATCTTCACTATGACGTCACTTTCGTCACTTGATTGACATTCACGGCACCCGAGGGTCTTCTGAGATGACGCTGGCTGCTGCCAGCTCATTAAAATTACCGACAGGAAGACGAGAAACACTTTATTTCAACAGACTCTGGCGCCGTACCTGTCGTCAAAACTGCAAAGACCGACTGCACAGTTGCACAATAAGAGCTCTGCTTCATCCTGCCTGCGCTACCAAAATAACAGTCTCAGAAAGCTGGCGTGCACAAGCGAGCAAGCTACGGAGTTTGCCGACAATGTATTTCTTGTAAAGTGTATACAAAGGAGTACGGAAGCTGGATAAATAAGATGCCAAAAACCAACCACTTTCATGTGGTATTGGACAGAAAGGGGGACTTTTTTTCTCCTCCATTCGAAAATGCGGACGTTATCAGCACCACTGTCTGATTCCAATCAATGCAAGTCATCAGAATCAGGTAATACACCAACTTATATTCTTGTCTTCATGAAAGAAAGGAATCTATATGTGTTAAACATGCTTGTATTATCTTTAAACACTTTTAACTTATTAACAATATTAACTATATGTGTTAAACATGCTTGTATTATCTTTAAACACCTTTAACTTATTAACAATATTAACTATATGTGTTAAACATGCTTGTATTATCATTAAACACCTTTAACTTGTTAACAATATTAACTTTATGTTTTAAACATGCTTGTATTATCTTTAACCACCTTTAACTTGTTAACAATATTAACTATATGTGTTAAACATGCTTGTATTATCTTTAACCACCTTTAAGTTGTTAACAATATTAACTCTATGTGTTAAACATGCTTGTATTATCTTTAACCACCTTTAAGTTAACAATATTAGCTATATGTGTTAAACATGCTTGTATTATCTTTAAACACCTTTAACTTATTACCAATATTAACTATAAGTGTTAAACATGCTTGTATTATCTTTAAACACCTTTAACTTGTTAACAATATTAACTATATGTGTTAAACATTCTTGTATTATCATTAAACACCTTTAATTTATTAACAATATTAGCTATATGTGTTAAACATGCTTGCATTATCATTAAACATCTTTAACTTGTTAACAATATTAACTGTATGTGTTAAACATGCTTGCATTATCTTTAAACACCTTTAACTTATTAACAATATTAACTATATGTGTTAAACATGCTTGTATTATCATTAAACACCTTTAACTTGTTAACAATATTAACTATATGTATTAAACATACTTGTATTTTCATTAAACACCTTTAATTTATTAACAAAATTAACTATATGTGTTAAACATGCTTGTATTATCATTAAACACCTTTAACTTGTTAACAAAAACATATATTTCATAAATAAGTAAATATAAATTATATATATGAATGAGGTAGATCCCCACGACTTGATCAATTGAAAAGTAGCTTGCCTGCAGAAAAAGTGTGAGCACCCCTGCTATACACATTGCGCAATAACACGCTCTCAAGCGCAGGAACCGTGAAATCGTGTGGAAAAAATGGCAAGCGATTCTGAACAAGAAACTGTTTTCGATTCCCATCCCTAGTTAGAATTATACACTACTTTTATATTAGAAATGACACCAGCGGATGATGCATCTGCATGTACGAGCCAGTCTGCCCCACAACAAGAGGATAGAGAAAAAGGAGCTTATTGACTACAATGGCAGACTCGCCTAAAGCCTTTTGGGTAAATTTATACCATATATGGATTATCCGCTGACGTCACACTAAGGAAACACATCACCAAATGGCAAAATTCCAAACGGCTCGTTTCCCGGAAGTATGAAAGAAAATAAGATTGTTTTATAAATACTGTATCTCCGCAATGCCTCCACGCTACTTTACCTTGTAATTATTTACATTTATGAAGGAGTAATTCTGTTTGTAATCCAATTACTTTTTGGTCAAGTAACGAGTAACTAGAATCAATTACTTTTTAAAAGTAATTTTCAGAACACAGCCTGTCACACAGCATCATGAAGCAGTTGGCAGGTTGGTGTTCTTGGCTAAAATCTTTGTGTGTATGTCCTATAATAATGTTTACCTATAAAAACACTTTTGTTAAAGGTCAATTATTTTCATGCTGCTGCTGACATTTAAACATGTTTTCTTAAATCAGGCCATATTATTTCACATTTTATTCTTTAGTATTTTTGTCAGTTGAAGAATTTAGCATAACTAAATGTTTTTTAAAGAAGATTGGAGATTATATTTGACTTTTTCTTACAATTTTTCCAAGGCTTTTTCTTTTATGTTATCTCAAAACACCTCTAAAGTTGGATCCTGTTATGCAAAACCTACTTTTCTTATTTATTGATACTTATTTTTGTGTATTTGGGATCCTCATCAGTCTCGAACATTTTAAATCAAGGCATTGTTCGAGATCTAATGTCAACGAATATTTCCATTTATGGGTTAGTTTATAGGCAAAACTATATCTTGGCCCATAAAACTATATTTTGATCCATATCGCACAGCCCTACACTCATGTTTCTGACAGTGCTAGCACAGTTTAGGGGTGTTCTCTGCGTTTGAGCTTTGCAGTAGGCCTTATGATGGCATTGTGTTTATGTGTGCACATGTGCACGTTCAGTGGTATTATTCAAATTGTGATATTTGAGACATTTCAAAAATTACAAAAAATGTTCTGTGATACTAATAGTTTTTCCTTCAGTAGCATCGGTGCTACAAGTGAAAAAGCTAACCGTACAGCCCTGCCCCTCCTGTAGTGCTGATTGTCTCTAATACGTCTCCTTTTCTTACCTGTCAAAACCTTACATTTTTTGCTGGGAAATCCAGTTTTCTTTCTTTCTTAGCGTGTACCTGGTCCTGTTTTGTTTTCTCTACTACAGCGATGGAGTCGCTCGACAAGCCTCCATCCGCAGCACTTGCAGCGTGGGCTCATTAATGGAGCGCCACATGTTTCACATTAGCATTGCATAAAACATTATGGGCCTGATTTACTAAGATCAAAATACCAAGCGCTGGACTTACTTACTTAACTTAATCCTCTTCGTTGGAGATGTTAATATATTTCCTTAATTAAAAAAATGAAAGGCCGTAAAGGCGGGCACCCATACAAAAGAAGCAACGAACAATTTGCAATCATGTTGTTATGATAGAATACACATTCAATGACCGCTAACGCTAGCTATCCAAATTGCTATTATTAACAAAGAAATACTGAAAGCTAATGTGCGTGCATGTGTTACGTACGTACATAATTACGCCATTAAACACGAGAAGCTGTAAGAGCGCGGGATATACTGTGTAGAATACATTGGAAAGTCGGTGTCCTCTAGGCATCTGTGTAAATGTTGCCAACAGCCCCTTTAACAGAAGCTCTCCATTTTGCACACATTTAGTAGATCAACTTTGCCTGTGGTATCAGATTTGCATGTGTTTTAGGACACGCAGACCTTTAGCAAATCAAGCCCTGTGTAGCTACTGATCTGACGTTTTCTTAAAAATGATGTTAAAAAAAATTAAGGCCTTGTCCAGCTGTTTACACTGATGTATACTATTAATGTTTAAATAATTTGACTGAAAATGAATAACTGGTCCGAATATCGATTATTGGCCTCGGCCCTGAAAAAAATCGATCTCTTACCTCACACTTCTCCAACTAGAATCCTTGTGTAAGTTTGCAACTAACACAGTTGTTTTTGTATCGACAGGAGTTCTCTTTGTTTGTCCCCATTTTTTCGCCTACTGCGGTTGTGCGAGGAGAAACAGAACCACGAAGGCCTAGATGAGATTGATGCCTTGCTGGGTAAGGGCATACAATAAAAGCCACTCCAAATTGCTCTTTCTGCCAAATGACATTTGTTTTCCAGGCTGCCCTCTCATCCTAACAGACATGGATGTGGTGGACAAAATGGAGAGCCTTTCCAAAGTAGAGAAGGAGTTCCTCTGCACTTTACTCTTCCACACTATCAACTGGTTCAGAGAGGTAACTACGCCAGATTGTTTACTCGCCACTGAAGTAGCTTTTCACCAAGGTTTGTGTGTGTCGTGGCAGTTGGTAAATGCCTTCTGCAGGCTGAAGGAAATGGAAATGAAGATGAAAGTGATGACCCGTCTGCAGAACATCACTTACCTTCAGACCCTGTTGGAGCAGGCTTTGGCTGGTGGGATTGACATGTACAGCATCCACTGGAAATAGCCTGGACTTGTTTTACAACAACTCTTTGTTTCAGAAACACCTGGCTACATCCCACCTGTCGCTAACTTTGATGGAGAGAGCACAGATGTGATACTACCCAGCACCGCTGCTCCTGTTCATAAGACAAAGAAAAGTAAATAGAAAACACAAAACATGGGCAATGTAAGAAATTGTCTTTTTTTTAAATATATATCTTTTAAAGATGGCTCTGGAAAGAAGAGGAAGGCACCTGGTAAAAATTCATTGGAAGGCAACTCACAGATGGAGGACAAGATGGAAGAAGATGAAACTCAGCAGGTTAGCAATGAAATCATACATTAATACATTTTTTAACTAGGATATGGACTTTGGAAGGGAATCATGCTCCAGCTTTCATGCCCCTCGAGTGAAAGAAAAGTCAGTAAAGTTGAGATTTAAAAAAAAAAAAAGATTCATCTTAAATAATAGGCTTAAAATTATAGCTAATTTCTGTAAGACTGCTGCTAAACAATTGCTTACACCAAAACTACAGAAGTACTTAGAGAGTGCAATCCTGAATCCAGACAGTGATCCAGCTCACCACCAAATTCAAATTAATTGTCCCTTAGAGTGGCCCCATGCTGCAAAACCAACTTTTCTTACCTATCGGTACCTGCTGTGTGTGTCTAGGATCTGCATAAGTCCCAAAAATGTGAAATCCAAACCATGGAAGCATCGCAGAGATATTTATAAAACAATCTTGCCTTCGTTCATACTTCTGCTAAATGAGTCGTTTGGAGTTTGCCTGTTTAGTGATGTTTTTCCCCATTGGTGATGTCAGCTCCTTCTTTTTCTGTATCATCTTGTTGTGGGGCAGACTGACTGTTACATGCACATGCGTCCTCGGCTGTTGCTATATTTCTAATACAATGTAGGTATAGTTCTAACTAGAGCTGGGCAGTATATTTTTACAGATATTACAGTTAATGCTGGTATATTTTAGAACAAGATTTATATTTGAGAAGATAGCGCTATACCAATACCTTTTGCTGTGCCTTTGTTACGGCCGATGTGGTGTGCCACCGCTGGGGGGGGGGGGCGGCACGCATCGTAGTTGAGGAAGGGTCTGGCACGCGTCCTGAGTTGCTACTGGGCATTGTTGACATCGACCCCCAGCCACATTTGCCTTTGCGCACCGCCAATGTGCCCACACTGTGACTCTGGCAGGGGCGGGTGCCGGCTCCTCTTTATTAACCAGAGGTACCACAAGCCGGTAAAAAGAGTCAACAGAACAGAGGCGGCTAACTGCTAAAGCTAACAAATACAGTTTAACTGAAAACCTTGCTAACGCTACACGTCGCTTGGCAACAGACACAGCCTTTTAAAGGCACACACACGACACACACACTGCTCTCATAAACTTCTCTCAACTGCAAATTACATTTAAAGTTTTTTTAAGTAACGCATTAATTATTTTCCCTAGTAACTAATTTCATTTAATTAAGAGTAATTCCATCAGCAATAAGTTACAAGTTACTGTTTTGGTTAAGTAAGGAATAACTTTAATAATTACTTTTGAAAACTAATTTTCAGAACACTGGTAGTAACAGTAATGTGGTATTGAGTTTAAACTAAACACCTTGCATGCTTTTCTTTAAAATACAGATATATATTGTTTATTGCAATTTGGCTTAAAAATACCGGATTATCAGTTTTGGTCCATATTGCCCTGCCCTAGTTCTAACTCGTATCTGTCAGTCGACTCCATATGGAAGCACTAAAAACTATATTGTGGCTGACGAGGAGAATAGGCTGTCAAGGCAGAGCCACGTGATTAGACCGCCCACAAAACGCGGCATCCTTAAGAGACGGTCAGAAAGCAGCTTGAAAACTGTCTGTAAAACATATTGTATGGAAAGTTTTGACAAAAGACTCACCATTACATGTTATGTAGACCACCAGAAAGTGTTTTAAAAGTAGAAAATAAATCATCATATGAACCCTTTAATTCATTTCTGACATTTCCAGAAAGTTAAATCAAATTCTGCTCATCGCTTTTTGAGTTACCGTATTTTTCGGAGTATAAGTCGCTCCGGAGTATAAGTCGCACCGGCTGAAAATGCATAATAAAGAAGGAAAAAAACATATATAAGTCGCACTTTTTGGGGAAATTTATTTGATAAAATCCAACACCAAGAATAGACATTTGAAAGGCAATTTAAAATAAATAAAGAATAGTGAACTGCAGGCTGAATAAGTGTACGTTATATGACGCATAAATAACCAACTGAGAACGGGCCGGCCAGGGGCGTCACTAGCTTTTAAGGACAGGGGGGGCTTAGCCCCCAGGGGATGCACAGGATGCGAGCGAACGTAGCGCACGAGCACAAAACTTCACAAACGGCTAACAAAGACTTAAATATTATTCATTGGTTGTTCATTGGTTCATTATTATTTCAGTCGGTTTATTTTCAATCTGTGTTCAGTACAACAACAAACATGGGTTTGCACAGTGACATTTTGTTTACAGCATCAACAAGAAACAATTACTTGCATGATCCTTCAAGATACACTGAATCACAACGCATGGCATTAGCCTCTATGTTATTAATTCACAACACAGAGGCTAATGCCACGACTTTCGCTCACAATACAATAATTGTTTGTTCCCAAATATTTTGAAATTGCACAGATTAAATTTTGGGCACATATGTGACTAAAATGGTTGTAAATTCAAGCCCTGGAAATATTACTTAATTACTTAAATTAAAGTAATATCTGGATCGAGATAATTTGGCTTATATATAATATATTTATATATATATATATATATATATTATGGCAAGCCGTTAAGGAAATTAAATATATATGGAAGTCTGAATAGAAATGAGAAACGTTTATATATTCTGTAAATAAGAAAGACTTGCTGATCTGAAAAAGAGCCAAAGCTGTCAAAGAACTGAGGAACCATCTTCAAAGTGCAATGCTGAAACAAATAATGCAAACAATAAAATGTAACTTCCAGGGTTTGAGATTAACGTAGTCCCGTAGTCACGGGGACGGTAAAAAAAATGCACGGGAAGAAATGAAATGCTCTCCCGAGACGATGGCTTTTAACCATTTTTTTTCTTTTTCTTTAT